>NC_053026.1:237761785-238032291 GCF_003073215.2 Triticum urartu
ACTTTGACATTGGAAAAACCTAGCAAACGAACTATACGATCTTATGCTATGTTTAGGATTGGGTCTTGTCCATCACATCATTCTCCTAATGATGTGATCTCGTTATCAATGACATCCAATGTCCATAGTCAGGAAACCATGACCATCTGTTGATCAACGAGCTAGTCAACTAGAGGCTTACTAGGGACATGTTGGTGTCTATTATTCACACATGTATTACGATTTCCGGATAATACAATTATAGCATGAATAAAGACAATTATCATGAACAAGGAAATATAATAATAATGCTTTTATTATTGCCTCTAGGGCATATTTCCAACAGTCTCCCACTTGCACTAGAGTCAATAATCTAGTTACATTGTGATGAATCGAACACCCATGGAATTCTGGTGTTGATCATGTTTTGCTCTAGGGAGAGGTTTAGTCAACGGATCTGCTACATTCAGGTCCGTATGTACTTTACAAATATCTATGTCTCCATCTTGAACATTTTCACGAATGGAGTTGAAGCGACGCTTGATGTGCCTTGTCTTCTTGTGAAACCTGGGCTCCTTGGCAAGTGCAATAGCTCCAGTGTTGTCACAAAAGAGCTTGATCGGCCCCGACGCATTGGGTATGACTCCTAGGTCGGTGATGAACTCCTTCACCCAAATTGCTTCATGTGCTGCCTCCGAGGCTGCCACGTACTCCGCTTCACATGTAGATCCCGCCACGACGCTCTGCATGCAACTGCACCAGCTTACTGCCCCACCATTCAAAATATACATGTATCCGGTTTGTGACTTAGAGTCATCCAGATCTGTGTCGAAGCTAGCGTCGACGTAACCCTTTACGACGAGCTCTTCGTCACCTCCATAAACAAGAAACATTTCCTTAGTCCTTTTCAGGTACTTCAGGATATTCTTGACCGCTGTCCAGTGTTCCTTGTCGGGATTACTTTGGTACCTTCCTACCAAACTTACGGCAAGGTTTACATCAGGTCTGGTACACAGCATGGCATACATAATAGAACCTATGGCTGAGGCATAGGGGATGACACTCATATCTTCTATATCTTCTGCCGTGGTCGGACATTGAGCTGAGCTCAATTTCACACCTTGCAACACAGGCAAGAACCCCTTCTTAGACTGATCCATATTGAACTTCTTCAATATCTTATCAAGGTATATGCTTTGTGAAAGACCTATGAGGCGTCTTGATCTATCTCTGTAGATCTTGATGCCTAATATATAAGCAGCTTCTCCAAGGTCCTTCATTGAAAAACTCTTATTCAAGTAGGCCTTTATGCTGTCCAAGAGTTCTATATCATTTCCCATCAAAAGTATGTCCTCTACATATAATATGAGAAATGCTACAGAGCTCCCCACTCACTTTCTTGTAAACGCAGGCTTCTCCATAAGTCTGCGTAAACCCAAACGCTTTGATCATCTCATCAAAGCGAATGTTCCAACTCCGAGATGCTTGCACCAGCCCATAAATCGAGCGTTGGAGCTTGCACACCTTGTCAGCATTCTTAGGATCGACAAAACCTTCCGGCTGCATCATATACAATTCTTCCTTAAGGAAACCATTAAGGAATTCCATTTTGACATCCATTTGCCATATTTCATAATCATAGAATGCGGCAATTGCTAACATGATTCGGACGGACTTTAGCTTCGCTACCGGTGAGAAAGTCTCATCGTAGTCAACCCCTTGAACTTGTCGATAACCCTTAGCGACAAGCCGAGCTTTATAGATGGTCACATTACCATCCGCGTTTGTCTTCTTCTTAAAGATCCATTTATTTTCTATGGCTCGCCATTCAACGGGCAAGTCAGTCAAAGTCCATACTTCGTTTTCATACATGGATCCTATCTCGGATTTCATGGCTTCTAGCCATTTGTCGGAATCCAGGCCCGCCATCGCTTCTTCATAGTTCGAAGGTTCACCATTGTCTAACAACATGATTTCCAAGACAGGGTTGTCGTACCACTCTGGTGCGGAACGTGTCCTTGTGGACCTTCGAATTTCAGTAGGAGCTTGATCAGAAGTATCTTGATCATCATCAATAACTTCCTCTCTAGTAGGTGCAGGCACCTTAGGAACATTTTCTTGAGTTGTGCCATTTTCCGGTTCAAGAGGTAACACTTCATCAAGTTCTACTTTCCTCCCACTTACTTCTTTCGAGAGAAACTCTTTCTCTAGAAAGAATCCATTCTTGGAAACAAAGATCTTGCCTTCGGATCTGAGGTAGAAGGTATACCCAACAGTTTCTTTAGGGTATCCTATGAAGACGCATTTTTCCGACTTGGGTTCGAGCTTTTCAGGTTGAAGTTTCTTGACATAAGCATCGCATCCCCAAACTTTCAGAAACGACAGCTTAAGTTTCTTCCCAAACCATAATTCAAACGGTGTCGTCTCAACGGATTTCGACGGAGCCCTATTTAAAGTGAATGCGGCAGTCTCTAAAGCATAGCCCCAAAAAGATAGCGGTAAATCGGTAAGAGACATCATAGATCGTACCATATCTAATAGAGTGCGATTACGACGTTCGGACACACCATTACGCTGAGGTGTTCCAGGCGGCGTGAGTTGTGAAACTATTCCACATTTTCTTAAGTGTGTGCCAAACTCGTGACTTAAGTATTCTCCTCCACGATCTGATCGTAGAAACTTGATTTTCCTGTCATGTAGATTCTCAACCTCACTTTGAAATTCCTTGAACTTTTCAAAGGTTTCAGACTTGTGTTTCATTAAGTAGATATACCCATATCTACTCAAATCATCAGTGAGGGTGAGAACATAACGATAGCCACCGCGAGCCTCAACACTCATTGGACCGCATACATCAGTATGTATGATTTCCAATAAGTTGGTTGCTCGCTCCATTGTTCCTGAGAACGGAGTCTTGGTCATCTTACCCATGAGGCATGGTTCGCACGTGTCAAATGATTCGTAATCAAGAGACTCTAAAAGTCCATCTGCATGGAGCTCTTCATGCGTTTGACACCTATGTGACCAAGGCGGCAGTGCCACAAGTATGTGGGACTATCATTATCAACTTTATATCTTTTGGTACTCACACTATGAATATGTGTAGCATTACGCTTCGAGATTCATTAAGAATAAACCATTCACCATAGGAGCATGACCATAAAACATATCTCTCACATAAATAGAACAACCATTATTCTCGGATTTAAATGAGTAGCCATCTCGAATTAAACGAGATCCCGATACAATGTTCATGCTCAAAGCTGGCACTAAATAACAATTATTAAGGTTTAAAACTAATCCCGAAGGTAAATATAGAGGTAGCGTGCCGACGGCGATCACATTGACCTTGGAACCATTCCCGACGCGCATCGTCACCTCGTCCTTTGCCAGTCTCCGCTTATTCCGCAGCACCTGCTTTGAGTTACAAATGTGAGCAACTGCACCGGTATCAAATACCCAGGAGCTACTACGGGTACTAGTAAGGTACACATCAATTACATGTATATCATATATACCTTTTGTTTTTCCGGCCTTCTTGTCCGCTAAGTATTTGGGGCAGTTCCGCTTCCAGCGACCACTTCCCTTGCAATAAAAGCACTCAGTCTCGGGCTTGGGTCCATTCTTTGGCTTCTTCCCAGCAGCTTGCTTGCCGGGCGCGGCAACTCCCTTGCCGTCCTTCTTGAAGGTTTTCTTATTACCCTTGCCCTTCTTGAACTTAGTGGTTTTATTGACCATCAACACTTGATGTTCCTGCTTGACTTCTACCTCGGCTGATTTCAGCATAGCAAATACTTCAGGAATGGTCTTTTCCATCCCCTGCATATTGAAGTTCATCACAAAGCTCTTGTAGCTTGGTGGAAGCGACTGGAGGATTCTGTCAATGACCGCGTCATCCGAGAGATTAACTCCCAGCTGAGTCAAGCGGTTTATGTAACCCAGACATAGTGAGTATGTGCTCACTGACAGAACTATTTTCCTCCATCTTACAGCTGAAGAAATTGTCGGAGACCTCATATCTCTCGATTCGGGCATGAGCTTGAAAAACCATTTTCAGCTCTTCGAACATCTCATATGCTCCATGTCTCTCAAAACGCTTTTGGAGCCCCGGCTCTAAGCTGTAAAGCATGCCGCACTGAACGAGGGAGTAGTCATCAGCACGTGTCTGCCAAGCGTTCATAACGTCTTGGTTCTGTGGGACGGGTGGATCACCTAGCGGTGCTTGTAGGACATAATCTTTCTTGGCAGCTATGAGGATGATCCTTAGGTTCCGGACCCAGTCCGTATAGTTGCTGCCATCGTCTTTCAGCTTGGTTTTCTCTAGGAACGCATTGAAGTTGAGGACTACGTTGGCCATTTGATCTACAAGACATATTGTAAAGAATTTAGACTAAGTTCATGATAATTAAGTTCATCTAATCAAATTATTCAATGAACTCCCACTTAGATAGACATCCCTCTTCTAGTCATCTAAGTATAATATGATCCGAGTCAACTAGGCCGTGTCCGATCATCACGTGGGACGGACTAGTCAACGTCGGTGAACATCTTCATGTTGATCGTATCTTCTATACGACTCATGCTCGACCTTTCGGTCTTCTGTGTTCCGAGGCCATGTCTATACACATGCTAGGCTCGTCAAGTCAACCTAAGTGTTTGCATGTGTAAATCTGTCTTACACCCGTTGTATGTGAACGTTTGGAATCAAACACCCGATCATCACGTGGTGCATTGAAACAACGAACTGTCGCAACGGTGCACAGTTAGGGGGAACACTTTCTTGAAATTATTATGAGGGATCATCTTATTTACTACCGTCGTTCTAAGTAAACAAGATGCAAAACATGATAAACATCAAATGCAATCAAATTATAATAGTGACATGATATGGCCAATATCACATAGCTCCTTTGATCTCCATCTTGGGGCTCCCTGATCATCTTGTCACCGGCTTGACACCATGATCTCCATCATCATGATCCCCATCATCGTGTCTCCATGAAGTTGCTCGCCAACTATTACTTCTACTACTATGGCTAACGCGTTTAGCAATAAAGTAAAGTAATTTACATGGCGTTTCTCAATGACACGCAGGTCATACAAAAAATAAAGACAACTCCTATGGCTCCTGCCGGTTGTCATACTCATCAACATGCAAGTCATGATTCCTATTACAATAGCATGAACATCTCATACATCACATATAGATCATTCATCATTCATCACAACTTTGGCCATATCATATCACAAAGCACTTGCTACAAAAACAAGTTAGACGTCCTCTAATTGTTGTTGCAAGTTTTACGTGGCTGAAGTAGGGTTCTAGCAAGAACGTTTTCTTACCTACGTGAAAGCCACAACGTGATTTGTCAACTTCTATTTACCCTTCATAAGGACCCTTTTCATCGAATCCGCTCCAACTAAAGTAGGAGAGACAGACACCCGCCAGCCACCTTATGCAACTTGTGCATGTTAGTCGGTGGAACCGGTCTCACGTAAGCGTACGTGTAAGGTTGGTCCGGGACGCTTCATCCCACAATACCGTTGAAGCAAGATAAGACTAGTAGCAGCAAGAAAGTTGACAACATCTACGCCCACAACAAATTGTGTTCTACTCGCGCAAGAAGAACTACGCATAGACCTAGCTCACGATGCCACTGTTGGGGATGTTGGGGAACGTTGCAGAAAACAAAAAATTTCCTACGGTTTCACCAAGATCCATCTAGGAGTTCATCTAGCAACGAGTGATCGGATTGCATCTACATACCTTTGTAGATCACGCGCGGAAGCGTTCAAAGAACGGGGATGAGGAAGGCGTACTCGACGTGATCCAAATCACCGGAGATCCTAGCGCCGAACGGACGGCACCTCCGCGTTCAACACACGTACGGTCAGCGTAACGTCTCCTTCTTCTTGATCCAGCAAGGGGGAAGGAGAGGTTGAGGAAGATGGCTCCAGCAGCAGCGACGGCGTGGTGGTGATGGAGCTGCAGTACTCCGGCAGGGCTTCGCCAAGCGCTATGGAGGAGGAGGAGGTGTTGGAGAGGGAGAGGGAGGCACCAAAGGCAAAGGTAAGAAGTCCTCCATCTCCCCACTATATATAGGAGGGCCAAGGGGGGGGCCGGCCCTAGGAGATCTAATCTCCTAGGGGGGTGCGGCCAAGGGGAGGAATCCCTCCTCCCCAAGGCACCTAGGAGGTGCCTTCCCCTCCTAGGACTCTTCCTCCCTTGAAACCCTAGGCGCATGGGCCTCTTGGGGCTGGTGCCCTTGGCCCATGTAGGCCAAGGCGCACCCCCTACAGCCCATGTGGCCCCCCGGGCAGGTGGCCCCACCCGGTGGACCCCCGGGACCCTTCCGGTGGTCCCGGTACAATACCGGTGACCCCGAAACTTCCCGATGGCCGAAACTGCACTTCCTATATATAATTCTTCACCTCCGGACCATTCCGGAACTCCTCATGACGTCCGGGATCTCATCCGGGACTCCGAACAACTTTTCGGGTTACTGCATATTATATCTCTACAACCCTAGCGTCACCGAACCTTAAGTGTGTAGACCCTACGGGTTCGGGAGACATGCAGACATGACCGAGACTCTCCGGTCAATAACCAACAGCGGGATCTGGATACCCATGTTGGCTCCCACATGCTCCTCGATGATCTCATCGGATGAACCACGATGTCGAGGATTCAAGCAACCCCGTATACAATTCCCTTTGTCAATCGATATGTTACTTGCCCGAGATTCGATCGTCGGTATCCCAATACCTCGTTCAATCTCGTTACCGGCAAGTCACTTTACTCGTACCGTAATGCATGATCCCGTGACCAGACACTTGGTCACTTTGAGCTCATAATGATGATGCATTACCGAGTGGGCCCAGTGATACCTCTCCGTCATACGGAGTGACAAATCCCAGTCTTGATCCGTGTCAACCCAACAGACACTTTTACCCAACACACACTTTCGGAGATACCCGTAGTCTACCTTTATAGTCACCAAGTTACGTTGTGACATTTGGTATACCCAAAGCACTCCTACGGTATCCGGGAGTTACACGATCTCATGGTCTAAGGAAAATATACTTTGACATTGGAAAAACCTAGCAAACGAACTATACGATCTTATGCTATGTTTAGGATTGGGTCTTGTCCATCACATCATTCTCCTAATGATGTGATCTCGTTATCAATGACATCCAATGTCCATAGTCAGGAAACCATGACCATCTGTTGATCAACGAGCTAGTCAACTAGAGGCTTACTAGGGACATGTTGGTGTCTATTATTCACACATGTATTACGATTTCCGGATAATACAATTATAGCATGAATAAAGACAATTATCATGAACAAGGAAATATAATAATAATGCTTTTATTATTGCCTCTAGGGCATATTTCCAACACACCTGAGGCACGGGAGGACCAGCAAAGTATGCACGGAAAAGACGGCATACATCAGGGTCATGCAAGCTACGCTCTTACCAAAGAAGAGAAGGAAATCTTCTTTGAATGCCTGCTTAGTATTAAGGTACCGTCTGGCTTCTCGTCGAATATAAAGGGAATAATAAACATGGCAGAGAAAAAGTTCCAGAACCTAAAGTCTCATGACTGTCACGTGATTATGACGCAACTGCTTCTAGTTGCATTGAGGGAGCTTCTATCGGAAAACGTTCGATTAGCCATTGTGAAGCTATGTGCATTTCTCAATGCAATCTCTCAGAAGGTAATCAATCTAGAAATCATACCAAGGTTAGAGAATGATTGGTGCAATGTCTTGTCAGTTTCGAGTTGGTGTTCCCACCATCCTTCTTCAACATCATGACGCACGTCCTAGTTCACCTATGAGAAGAGATTAACATTTTGGGTCTTGTATTTCCACACAATATGTTCCCCTTTGAGAGGTTCATGGGAGTCTTAAAGAAATATGTTCATGACCGTGCTAGGCCAGAAGGAAGCATCTCCAAGGGCCATGAAAATGAGGAGGTCATTGAGTTTTGTATTGACTTTATTCCTGACCTTAAGCCGATTGTTGTTCCTGAATCGCGGCATAAGGGCAGACTGGATGGAAAAGGCACGCTAGGAGGGAAAAAAATAATATGTATGGACGGACATTTTCTCACTGAAGCACACTACACAGTTCTACAGAATTCCACCTTGGTGGCTCCGTATATGGATGAACACAAGAATTTGCTACGCTCCAAACACCCGGAGCGGTCTGATGACTGGATTACATGTGAACAAACTAGGAGTTTCGCCAGCTGGTTGCAGACATGTACCATGCATGACACCTCTATTGAAGATGACTTGTACTTGCTGTCCCAGTTACCATCTTCTAATATAATGACTTTCAAAGTGTACGAGATAAATGGCAATACATTTTACACGATCGCCCAAGATAAGAAGAGCACCAACCAAAACAGTGGTGTCCGCTTTGATGCAGAAACCAAGACAGGAAAGGAAACATATTATGGTTATATACAGGACATATGGGAACTTGACTATCAACGTGGTTTGGAGGTCCCTTTGTTTCGGTGCAAATGGGTCAATATGACACGAGGCAGGGTAACGGAAGACCCGCAATACGGAATGACAACGGTGGATCTCAACAATCTTGGGTATGCAGACGAACCATTCGTCCTAGCCAATGATGTGGCACAGGTTTTCTATGTGAAGGACATGTCTACCAAGCCAAGAAAAAGAAAAGATAAGGAAGCTAATGCATCGTACGATGAGCCAAAGTGGCACATAGTTCTTTCTGGGAAGAGAAACATCGTGGGAGTGGATGACAAGACAGACATGTCAGAAGATTATGAAAATTTTGATGAAATTGCTCCATTCACAGTGAATATTGACCCAAGCATCCCGTTAAATGATGAAGATTTTCCATGGTTACGGCGCAAAGGGACACACGCGAAGAAAAAGTTTCACACCCAAAGATCTGGGATGTGATCGGCTTCACTATCATCACTTTCTTTTGTGTTTCACACCCAGGAGGGAATCTCTGTAATAGTTAGGGTAGTTATGTGTTTTGGCATTTGAAACACAAAGAAATTTTATGTGCAAACAAATTCTTTCATGCCTTTACTGATTTTTAAAGTTAAGTTATTCACAAACTAGTGATTCACACTAATTTCAAATAATTCAAAATTTAAACTATTCAAATTTGAAAACTACGGGCACTAACAGAAAATTTGTAATTTTTTGTTCCTAAAGCAAAAATATTCACAAAGAAACTCTAAATACACAAAAAAACAACTAAAAAATAAATAAAGCAAAAAAATAAAAAAAATATAGCCCGCCTACTGGGCCAGAGCGGCCTGCATACGACTAGAAACCCAACCTGTTGTTGGGCCAGGATGCAGGCCCACAAAGGCCCAGTAGGCCCACAAGGCAGCACAGAACATGTAGGCCCAGTAGGCCTGCTTTGGAGAGGAGCTCAAGAGAGCTACCGCACGGGGGTTTATAAACCAGTGCGGATGCCCCTCGGCTAGCGAGGTGGGACTAAACTTGCCGCACAGCACCTTGCTAGCGCACCCCCTTTAGTACCGGGTGGTGGCTCCAACCAGTACTAAAGGCCCCCCTTTAGTACCGGTTGGAGCCACCACCCGGTACTAAAGGGTGTGCGGTTCCCGCCGCTTGGCCTGGCCAAAACAGGCCTTTAGTACCGGTTGGTGGCTCCAACCGATACTAAAGGTCCATACTATACAACTAAACACTTCAAAATTTTCAATTTCTCATCTGCTTCTTCTCCTCTGCCCCGTCGCCCGCCGCCCCCGTCTCCATATCCCTCGTCGCCACCCCGTCCCCATTGTCGCCGCCCCGTCGTCCCCGTCGTCAGCGCCGCGTCATCCCAGCCCGTCCCGCGTCGTCCCCGTCCCCATCACCGCCGCGCCGTCCCGGCCCGTCCTGCGCGTCGTCCCCGTCCCCGTCATCGTCGCCACGTCCCCGTCGTCGCCGCCCCGGCCCTTCCCCGTCGTCGCCATCCCCGTCGTCGCCGCGCCCGTCGCCGTCCCCGTCGCCGCCCCCCGTCGCCTCTCGCCTCGCCGGTGAGCACACACACACACATACATTTTTTTAGTTTTTTAGTTATAGAAATAGTTATAAAAATGTTAGAAATTTTTCTTTTTTTAGTTATAGAAATAGTTAGTTATATAGCATTGTTAGAAATGTTATAGAAAAGTTAGAATTGTTAGGAATTTTTCTGTTTTTTAGTTATAGAAATAGTTAGAAAAAGTTAGAAATTTTTCTTTTTTTAGTTATAGAAATAGTTAGTTATATAGCATTGTTAGAAATGTTATAGAAAAGTTAGAATTGCTAGGAATTTTCCTGTTTTTTAGTTATAGAAATAGTTATAAAAAAGTTAGAAATTTTTATTTTTTTTAGTTATAGAGATATTAGAAATGTTATACAAATGTTAGTTATATATATAGAAATGTTATAATTTTTTTTGTTTTTTAGTTATAGAAGTATTAGAAATGTTATAGAAATGTTAGTTATATAGCATTGTTAGAAATGTTATAGGAATGTTAGTTATATAGAAATGTTAGAAATTTTAGTTATCAAAATCCAATCATTAAAAAAATGTTACTTTTTGCGGGCATATAGCTAGTATTTGTTCTCGACGATGCCCGGCCCGCATCCTCGCTGTCGACCTGTCCGTGACGACGTCCGGCTGACCCATGTCTGGAACTGGGCTCCGCCGGGCTGGCACTGGGAGGTGCTGCCTGGAGGGGCGCGCCGCTTGATGAGGAACCCGGCCCCGGTCGTCGACCCTGATCTCGTTTGGTGGCGTTCGCGTGGGCCAGTTTTGGTGCGGAGGGAGCCGGCCCCGCCGGAGGTGGTACGTCGCCGTGTCAGGGAGGAGGACGAGCACGTCCATCGCTACATGGTTGCGTTAGAGGGCGGCAGGTTCTCCAATACCTGGCAGTTTCTTCAGGGATCTCACTTCAGCTATGATCCTGTGAGGGTTCCTTCTCTTTGGGTGTCCACTGCCCGCGCCGCATGATCCGACGATGTATTCGAGATTATATCTATTATTCGAGACGATGTATTCGAGATTATATCTATTATTCGAGACGACATATTCGAGATTATATCTATTATTCGAGACGACATATTCGAGATTATATTCGATGATGCTTATTATGTACTATGATTGATTCAGTTTTTCCTTATTAATTGATTGCATCCATGCATTGTAATTTGAATATATTTCTTTTGGATTAGTTAAACAAAACCTATGGCGGACAATACCGACAGAGCGGGAGAAGAGGCCCTGTTCAATATCATACGCAATCATCGCGGGCCAGATGATGATCAGAATGAAGAAGATTATGACGGCTCCGAATATCTAAACAACACTGGGGAGGGTGATATGATATTCGATCGCGACGACCGAATTGATGAAGTCATGAACTATGAACATGACGAAGAAAATGTTGATCTTGAAACAACAAAGACCGGCGAGGTATATATATTTATATAAGCAGGCATCAGGTGATCATCACATGTTTTAAATGACTTGAAGATATATTAACGAATCGATCTTTCTTCTTTCAGCCATCTGGATCGAGCAAATCTTTAGGCAACAGGACGAAATGAGGCCCGAACAAAAAGTTGAAGGAGGGCGTAAAGTACAATATCGGGGCAATCAGACCTAATGGCGAACCATTCGCGCCTAAGAAGATTGCGGACAAGTTCGTTCGTCAGTGCGGAGTTCTTGTGAAGGACCAACTCCCGATCTCCCTTCAAGAATGGAGAGAGCTAGCAAAGCCACGTCCAGGAGTTACTTTTGTCGATGACAGACAAAAACATTTTCTTTGGGAAACGCTCATGGAACATTTCACCCTACCAGATCATTTCACAGATGCAGATGTGGAGAAAGTCAAGGACACTGCTCTTAGGAAGATGGCGGTTGCATTCAAGAACCACAAGATTCGTGAATGGGCCAAGTACGTCAATGGGCCAAGACTCCAGTATTCGAGGGAACACTAGAGAACCAAAGTGCTCATTGGGACGATTTCGTGAAATTCAAGGATTCGGAATTATCTAAGGAACGGTCGAGAATAAACAAGGCCAATGCTGCAAAAAAGGATAAGTTCCATAAGCTGGGGCCAGGTGGCTATGCAGTGGGAATGCCTAAGTGGGATAAGTCTGAGAAAGAGATGCTGGATGCAGGTGTCACTCCAGAAACATTGAGCTGGCCCCCCAGGTGCAGGACTTGGTTCTATGCGCATGGGGGGAGTTGGACCCGAAGACAGGCAAAGTTTCGAAGAAGGCATGTCTGGACGGAGCCGAAGATAAGCTACTTGTTGCAATAGAAGAGGCTCGATCCGGGTTGTTCGAGCCCAACAAAGAGAACGACGAGCTTACGCGTGCCCTGGGAAATCCTGAACACCCGGGAAGAACACGAGGCATGGGCGCTATTTTGTGGTATGAGGGGTTTTCGGACTGGAACGCCGACTACAGAACCCGTGCGAGAAAGAAGATTGCGGAGGAGAAGAAGAGGAAGATGGAGGAGGAGCATAGGAAGCTAGACTATGAATGCCTTCAAGGCCTAGAATCAGCGCACGCGGACTTGGCAATCAAATTCCAGCGGTAGCAGGAGCAAATCGACTCACTTAGCCAGCAAAGGGGGTCTCAACAGCTAGCGGATGATCCACCAATGGATAGCACTGTCCCATCCATGCCGAGAAGCAGCGTGCGTTCTGCCCCGGGCGACGCATTGCTGGATAGCTACCCAGTGGATGACATCATGGAGAACACTAACTGTGAGCTACACTTCAAAATGAAGAACATATCCATGAAGGTGGCGGACGCCCTTGCTTTTACAAATCCCCCCGAGGCAACCTTCCATTGCAACCCGATTCCAGCGGGCTATGCTCGTGTCTTGGTTGATGAGGTGGTGGACCAATATTCGGGGCTAGAGCTTGACATTCCTGGAGGTGACGATGAGCACACACTAGGAGAGGCCAACCATCATATCATCCTATGGAGAAAGGATTGCATCATCTTTCGAAGGCCACCGACACCGCGTCATCCGACTCCTCGTCGCAGTCCGCCACCGAGTTAGTAGACTCCCGCTCCTCCAAGTCCACCAACGCGTCAGGCCACTCCTCCTCCAAGTCCGGCACAGCTTCAGGCCACTCCTCCTCCAAGTCTGGCAAAGCGTCAGGCCACTCCTCCTCCAAGTCCGGCACAGCTTCAGGCCACTCCTCCTCCAAGTCTGGCACAGCTTCAGGCCACTCCTCCTCCTCCAACTCAGCCACGTCAGCCGTCTTCGCCGCCTCAGCAATCACGGAAGAGAGCCGCCTCAGCTATGGTTCGTAGAGGTACAAGTCGAGGTAGTACTGTAGGTACAGGCGGAGGCAAGCGATTTCAATATGGTCCAAGCCTCGCGCCTCTTCCGCAGAGGCCTTACGACAAGTCCGAGGAGGAAAACGTAGCCATATCGAAGGACGAGGTGGAAGCCCATTTTGCACCGAAACCGCCACCGCCGCCAAGGGAGAAAGTGCCTGTGGAAAAGATTGACCACTTCATTCGTATGCCTAGACCACCAGCTCCCAAGCCTGTTGACACAGACTATGAGCGCCACCTCAGGAAGTTAAATCGAGCACGTCTACAGAAAGAGGCGAGCTCGAGCTCGAGCAAATCAGCTGGCAAAAGGAGCGGTAAAACCGTTCCCCAGCTGGGAGAACAGGCTGCACAATCAATCCCCCCGCTTGTTGTGCCAACAACACATGAGAGTAGGCGCGCCCAATATTATTGTGGGCGAACCGTTAACGTTCCCGGGGTGGGCGATGTGGTAATAACCGAGGAGCATATTGCGCAGGCTAAATCGATCGGGATCACTGTTGGACAACTCCTCGATATCGAACCCATGTCTCCGACTAGAGAGGAGGAAATAAAACGGAAATATGCCCGGGGCCAACCTTTGGTCGAGCCAAAGGAGGTCAATAAGCTCCCAATGGGAATGTATGAATTGCATCAATGGTACATGGACATTACCAAGATTTCCAATCGAGAGTCCCTCATGGTGAATGTCAACGAGGAGCATTACTACCATAAGAAAGCTGTGACCGTTGAGTATTCAGAACTTTTTCAGCTATACAATAAAGACACACTCGACAAATCTATCATCAGTTGCTATTGTCTGTAAGTGATTTCTTTCTGTAATTTAAGTCTCAAGCTAGCTGATCATTTTGATCAATCATTACCTGTAATTATCCTCACTATATTCTTTTCTATGGTATTATGCAGGATGAAGATTTATGAAATGAAAAAAGGTGGATGCTATGGCATTGGGTTCATTGACCCAAATACCATTAATGAATACACATGGAAAATAGATCCATATCACGCAAAATGTGTAGAGGAAAGCATGCTACAGTTCTTCAAGGAACTCAAATACAATGAAGATATACTACTTCCTTACAACTTCCAGTGAGTCACACTGTCTTGTACTACAAATTCTGTTTTTCCCTACTAGCAATAGCTACATGTTTTTGCTTACATATGCCCGCTTAATTAAGACATGCAAACGTGTGTGCATGCAGATATCACTGGATCTTGTTAATCATTAAAGTTGATGAAGGAACAGTTGAAGTACTAGACTCGCTACTTAAGAAAGCAAGTGACTACACCATCGTGAAGGGGATAGTCAACAGGTAATTTCAATCATTATTAACTATATCTTGGCCTATTTAATTAGTTCGTCATTTCCTGATAACAACTATTTAATAACCCATTTATTCATTTTCTTTGTCGGTGGGTAGGGCTTGGGCAAAGTTCATCAGGGTCACTCCAGGCCCATGGAAACAAAGTCTGAAATGGTATCGACCCAAGGTAAGTAATTAAGTAGTACTAGCTAGCTGCCATCTCTTTAATTATCATGCTTGATTAATTATTATCTGATCAAATTCCATTCTCGTAAAGGCCCTGAAGCAGGCGCCGGGGAATGTTCTATGTGCATACTATGTTTGCGAGAACATTCGCATGATGGCGTCCGAAAGGAGCAAATGTCAAAGACAGGAGTGGGTACGATATTGATTGTCAGAACACTATTCACAATTTTTACACCATTATCGATATCTAGTCACACAATTAATACACATGCATATTGATCTCCTTCTTAACAGTTCAAAGAGGTGCGGGACAAGCTCCTAGCACAGGACCGCATAGAAGCAATTCAAGAGGAAATAGCGGGATTTTTGCTCGACCAGGTCATAGATCCCAAAGGAGAATACTATTACCCGCTACCGCCCCCATGAACCACTTCCAATTGTTATCGTGCTCCGAAGGCACCAATTAGCTAGGCTAATGCCACTGGCTCCGAAGGCACCAATTAGGAGAAATTGTATATATATATACATGTGTGTATATATGTGTCAATTAATTAATGGTGGTTGTGAGACATTCGATGATATATATATATATTATGATCGGTTCTACTAGAAATTCTATTTATATATATGCATAATGTGTACAATATGTAGTATCGTAAAATACCAGCAAACGAAAAAGAATTAAATGGAAAACACAAAATTAAATGAAAAAGAAATCATAAACCCAAAACCCCCCCCCAACATTTTAATACCGGTTGGTGACACCAACCGGTACTAAAGGGCTCCCTGCCCCCGAAGCTGGCTCGTGCCACGTGGTTGCCCTTTAGCACCGGTTCGTGTTGAACCGGTACTAAAGGGGGGCCTTTAGTGCCTACATTTTAGCGCCGGTTACCAAACCGGCACTAAAGGGCCTTACGAACCGGTGCTATTGCCCGGTTCTGCACTAGTGTAGCTATGGACCCAAAGGTCTGAAGTAAACTACTCACACATCATCGGAGGGGCCATGGAGTTGATGTAGAGGCCCTCCGTGATCAATGCCCCCTCCGGCGGAGCTCCAGAAAAGGCCCCAAGATGGGATCTCTTGGGTATAGAAGGTTGCGGCGATGGAATTAGGTTTTCGTGGTGCTCCTGGATGTTTGGGGTACGTGGATATATATATATATATAGGAGGAGGAAGAAGTACGTCGGTGGAGCAACGAGGGGCCCATGAGGGTGGAGGGCGCGCCTAGGGGGTGGGCGCGCCCCCCTGCCTCGTGGCCGCCTCGTTGATTGCTTGATGTCCACTCCAAGTCTCCTGGATCATGTTTGTTCCAAAAATAACACCCCCGAAGGTTTCATTCCGTTTGGACTCCATTTGATATTCCTTTTTGTCGAAACTCTAAAATAGGCAAAAAAACAGCAATTTGGGCTGGGCCTCCGGTTAATAGGTTAGTCCCAAAAATAGTATAAAAGTGTAAAAATAAGCCCATTAACATCCAAAATAGATAATATAATTGCATGCAGCAATCAAAAATTATAGATATGTTGGAGACGTATCAGAGAGGATTGATGACATTGAGAAGACAATTGACACCAAGTTGGATGCCAAGTTCGATGAAGTACTCGCGCGTCTTCCACGACCACCGCACGCTGCACCTGTCGCACCTCTACATCAACAACAACAACAACAACAACAACAACAACAACAACAACAACAACAAAAACAATAACAACAACAACAACAACAACATCGCCTTCCAAATAAAGTGGGACGAGCATTGCACGTTCCACTTGAGCCTGGTCAAAATTCTAGTGTCGTTGTACCTACTGTTGATGCTTCTGTAGCTCCTGCTACTATTGCAGAGGTGGAGGACCATTGCGAGGATCAGGTTGATCAAAATCAGAACTACGTGCAACCAACAACACCACCACCACCAGGTCGTCCTCACGCATATCATCGCAATGGTAGGGCTGCACCACCACCTGAGGTACAAGATCATGACCATCTTCCTAAACTAAAATTGAATATTCATCGTTTGAGGGTAGTTATGTTCCTGATATATATCTTACTTGGGAGTTAGAAACTGAACAACGTTTTACATGTTTACAATATCCTGAGGAGAGATGCGTTCCTGTTGTTGTTTGTGCTTTCACTAGTTTTGCATGTGTTTGGTGGTCTAAACATTGTAGATTATATCCTATTCCAGCTACTTGGGCTGCTTTGAAAACTATTATGCATACTCGTTGGGTTCCACCATATTATCAACGTGAATTACTTCAAAAATTGCATCGTTTAAGACAAGGAAAAAATTCTGTAGAAGAATATTATTAGGAATTACAAACTGGAATGATTAGATGTGATATTGTTGAGGATAATGAAGCTATGCTTGCACGTTTTATGGGTGGATTAAATAAAGAGATTCAGACCATTCTAGAGTATAAGGAGTATAATAATATCACTCGTTTATTCCATCTTGCTTGCAAAGTTGAACATGAAGTGCAGGATCGACAGGCATTGTCGCGAACTAACTTTTCTGCAGGTCGACCTTCATCATGGACACCACATACATCCTCTACTCCCACACGTCCTACTGCAGCACCACTAACTTCAGCCGCCAATTCCAACCGAGATACAAGAAACAGGCACCACCACCACCATCTTCCAGGAGTACACCTTCCGGTTTCGCACAGAGCTCTTCTTCATTCATGGCATCAATAGGGCAAACACATGATATTATTTGTCGTCATTGCAAGGGTGGAGGTCATCATGCAAGAGAATGCCCATCTAAGCGTGTGATGATTGCTATTGTGGATGGTGGGTATGAGTCCGCTAGTGACTATGATGGGGAGACTTTGGCTCTTATTACAAGTGAAGAACTCGGTGGAGATGATTTTGATCATGAGACGCAATACATGGCTCCTGAAGATGCTGACAGGTATGAATGTTTAGTTGCTCAACGTGTTTTGAGTGTGCGGGTCACACAAGCTGAGCAAAATCAGAGGCATAATTTGTTCCATACAAAGAGAGTTGTGAAGGAACATTCTGTTCGCGTCATCATAGATGGAGGGAGCGGCAACAATTTGGCTAGCATGGATATGGTGGAGAAGCTATCCCTCACCACAAGACCACATCCACATCCATACTACATCCAATGGTTCAACAACAGCAAGGTTATGGTAGAACGTACTGTTCGTGTGCATTTTAGTATCTCTACATATGCTGATTATGTTGATTGTGATGTGGTACCTATGCAAGCATGTTCCTTATTACTTGGTAGACCATGGCAATTTGATAAAAAATATGTACACCATGGTAGAAACAATCAGTATACTCTTGTTCATAAGGATAAAAATATTACTTTGCTTCCTATGACTCCTGATTCCATTTTGAAAGATGATATTAATAGAGGTAATAAAGAAAAACAGGAGAAAAATAAGAGTGAAAATCAGATTGTGGCAAAAGAATTTGAGCAACAGATGAAGCCTAATAATAAACCATCTAGTGTTTCTTCTGAAATTACATTGAAAAGTGCATGTTTACTTGCCACCAAATCTGATATTGATGATCTAGATTTCAGCAAATCTATTCGCTATGCTTTTGTGTGCAAAGAGGCATTATTTTCTTTCGAGGATGTACCTTCCTCTTTGCCTCCTGCTGTCACTAACATGTTGCAGGAGTTTGCTGACATCTTTCCACAAGACGTGCCACTAGGATTACCACCTATTTGAGGGATTGAGCATCAAATTGACTTAATTCCCAGTGCCTCGCTGCCAAACTGTGCGCCATACCGTACCAATCCAGAGGAGACGAAGGAGATTATGCGTCTAGTACAGGAGCTGCTCGACAAAGGTTATATACGCAAATCTCTTAGTCCTTGTGATGTTCCTATTATACTAGTGCCAAAAAAGGATGGTACACTGCGTATGTGTGTTGATTGTAGAGTCATTAAAAATATTACTATTCATTATCTTCATCCTATTCCTAGGCTAGATGACATGCTTGATGAATTGAGTGGCTCTACAATATTCTCCAAAGTTGATTTGCGTAGTGGATACCAACAAATTCGTATGAAATTGGGAGATGAATGGAAAACGACATTTAAAACTAAGTTTGGATTATATGATTGGTTAGTCATGCCTTTTGGGTTAACTAATTCACCTAGTACGTTCATGAGATTAATGAACATAGTTTTATGTGCTTCCATTGGACGATTTGTGGTAGTCTATTTTGATGATTTACTGATTTATAGCAAATCTTTGGAGGAACATTTGGAATACTTACGTGTTGTTTTTATTGCTCTACGTGATGCATGTTTGTTTGAACCTTGGGAAGTGCACCTTTTGCATCGATTGAATTATTCTACTTATGATAAATAATTATATGCTGTTGTTCGGACTTTAGAAACATGGCAACATTATTTATGGCCCAAAGAATTTGTTATACATTCTGATCATGAATCTTTGAAACATATTAAAAGTCAAGCTAAACTGAATCGTAGACAAGCTAAATGGGTTGAATTCATTGAGACTTCCCTTATGTCATTAAACACAAGAAGGGTAAAGAAAATGTTATTGTTGATGCATTGTCTCGTCGCTATACTATGCTTTCACAACTTGACTTCAAAATATTTGGTTTGGAGACCATCAAAGATCAATATGTGCATGATGTTGATTTTAAAGATGTAATGCAAAATTGTAAAGAAGGAAGAACATGGAAGAAGTTCGTCGTTAATGATGGATTTGTGTTCCGTGCTAACAAGCTATGCATTCCAGCTACCTCTGTCCGTCTTTTATTGTTGCAGGAGGAGCATGGAGGAGGATTAATGGGTCACTTTGGCATGAAGAGGACGGAGGATGTACTTGCTACACATTTCTTTTGGCCAAAGATGAGACGTGATGTTGAGCGTTTTGTTGCTCGCTGCACTACATGTCAAAAAGCTAAGTCACGACTCAATCCTCATGGTTTATATATGCCTTTGCATGTACCTAGTGTTCCTTGGGAGGATATATCTATGGACTTTGTTTTAGGTTTACCTCGAACAAAGAAGGGGAGGGATAGCATATTTGTTGTCATGGATAGATTCTCAAAAATGGCACACTTTATACAATGTCATAAAAGAGATGATGTTGTTAATGTTGTTGATTTGTTCTTTCCTGAAATTATTCGCTTGCATGGTGTGCCAAATACTATTGTTTCAGATCGTGATACTAAATTTCTTAGCCACTTTTGGAGATGTTTATGGGCTAAGTTGGGGACTAAACTGCTTTTTAGTACTACTTGTCACCCCCAAACTGATGGACCAACTGAAGTAGTCAATAGAACATTGTCTAAATGCTTAGGGTTGTTTTGAATAATAATAAGAAAATATGGGAAGAATGCTTACCTCATATTGAATTTGCTTATAATCGTTCATTGCATTCTACTACTAAGATGTGTCCTTTTGAAATTGTGTATGGTTTCCTACCTCGTGCACCTATTGATTTGTTGCCTCTTCTATCTTCGGAGAATGTTAATTTTGATGCTAAACAATGTGTTGATTTTAAAAATGCATGAGTTAACTAAGGAAAACATTGAGCGTATGAATGCTAAATATAAACTTGCTGGACATAAGGGTAGAAAACATGTTGTGTTTGCATCTGGAGATCTTGTTTTGTTACATTTGCGTAAGGATAGATTTCCAAATTTCTGCAAATCAAAGCTAATGACACGTGCTCGTGGTCCTTTTAAGGTGTTAGAGAAAATAAATGATAATGCATATAAACTTGAGCTGCCTGCAAATTTTGGGGTTAGTCCTGCTTTTAACATTGTAGATTTGAAGCCTTATTTGGGTGAGGAACATGAGTTTCCATCGAGGACGACTTCATTTCAAGAAGGGGAGGATGATGAGGACATCAATACCATTGTTACACCCACAGCCCCTGCTGCTATACATACTGGACCAATTACTAGAGCTCGCGCACGCCAATTGAATTACCAGGTACATTCATTTCTTGGTAACGATTCTAGTGTTCATGAGAATATGATGCTGCCTAAATTGGATACATTTGTTTTGCTTACAAATGAAGGGCCTAGCTTAGAGAAGAAAGATGAACCTTGGAGCAAGTTCAATCATGGAGATGATGGCATGCGCAAGGGGAACAAGAATGGAGTTACAAGTGATGATTCCAGGACTTTGAAGCCACCATAATGAGTGCATGAAGCCTTGGACGAAATATACAAGATGCCACTTCATAAATTTCGTCCAGAGGCTATTCTAGGTGCTGCGTCACCTTATTTTTGGGCCAGGCCCATGTAGCTTCGAAATACTTGATTATAGGCTGTTTTTAGAGTCCGTATGTGTGGGGAAACAAGAGTTAGGGTTGGTTTCGGACCCCTCCTCCATGGGCCACGAAATTCCCCCCCTCTTTCCTCCATATATACAGCCCTTAGGGCATCGTTTAGACTTCAGGTTTTGTTTAGATTAAAAGTTCGCCATAGCTGCAACTTCGCGTACTTCGTTTGTGTTCAACGACCAGACCAAGGCGTCACAGAACCCCACCTTGATCAATAAAGCTTTCATCTTATATTCGCAATATCGAGATTGTAATCTTAGTTTCTTGCTTGTACTTCATTTGCTTGTAGGAAATAGACCTTTGTGGTCAGGTTGATCATGCTCCTGCATGGTCAATAACCTCTCGGAGTTGGTTTAGCGGTTGCTAAGGCACGACGTCTTCGCACGTTTGTAGTCGGATCATGAAAGTCTACTCCTCCGAAACGATAATCATCGTCTCGTTGAAAGACGGGACACCTTTTCCTTTATCAGTACCTCTCATGAAACGGTAGGGGTGGCTAATATATTTCCATGCTAGATATGTTATTCTCACGATGAGTGTTTATTCACTTTTTATTGCACGAGAGTAAGGCAAAGGTATTAGGGATGTCTAGTCCTGAAATGAAAAATGAATTTACTTTATGTTTTCAAATAATAAATTCCTTGGGAAGTGTTGGTATGGAAGGCACCCGTGGATGCGGTTAGCCATGGAAAGTGAATGTATGGTTGAAAAAGCAATAAACTTTAATTTCTGTTTGGGAACCGCCTATGATATATCTAGAATGGAAAGTACTGGGAACTACTCGACCGTTCTCGTTGACAGGAAAAGCATGCCTCCCAAAATGTTTTTATCTCTATCTTTTTCGCTTTGAGCTCTGGCACCTCTACAAATCCCTACTTCCCTCCGCGGATGGCCTTTCCTTTACTTTATGCAATTTCTTTATTTGAGTCTTCGTCTTCTCTTATAAAGAACCAACTAAGGGGCACTATGAGTGTACTTGAGCATTGGGGTGTAGCTAATATGCGAGTGTGTTTCATGAATGGATCAATGATTGAGCATAATGGGCCAGGGATAACTTATTGTAGCGTTGATATTTTGAAAGACATGGTTGCTTGTTAACATGCTTGAGTATTTAAGTCCTCATGTCAAAACTAGACTATTGCTGTGAACCATATAAAATTCCAAATGTCCATGCTATAAAGAAAAGAATATGAGATGAACATGTTAGGCAGCATTCCACATCAAAATTTCTGTTTTTATCATTTACCTACTCGAGGACGAGCAGGAATTAAGCTTGGGGATGCTGATACGTCTTCAATGTATCTATAATTTTTTATTGTTCCATGCTGTTATATTATCATTCTTGGATGTTTTACAATCATTTTATAGTCATTTTATATCATTTTTTGGTACTAACCTATTGGCATAGTGCCAAGTGCCAGTTGTTGTTTTCTGCATGTTTTTTACATCGCGGGAAATCAATATCAAACGGAGTCGAAACGCAGCGAAACTTTTTGTTGATTTTTTTGGACCATAAGACATCCATTGGGCCAAATATGTACCAAAGAGGGAGCCCAAGGTGAACAAAAGACACCAGGGCGCGCCTGGAGGCCCAGGCGCGCCCTGGTGGGTTGTGCCCACCTCGGTGGCCTCCCGAACCGCCTATTTTCTCTATAAATACCCCAATATTCCAAAAACCCTTGGGGAGTCAATGCAAATCAATTCCAGCCACTAGAAGTTCCAGAACCACCAGATCCAATCTAGACACCATCACGGAGGGGTTCATCATGTCCATTGGTGCCTCTCCGATGATGCGTGAGTAGTTCTTTGTAGACCTATGGGTCCATAGTTAGTAGCTAGATGGCTTCCTCTCTCTCGTTTGATTCTTAACACAATGGTCTCTTGGAGATCCATATGATGTAACTCTTTTTGCGGTGTGTTTGTTGGGATCCGATGAACTTTGAGTTTATGATCAGATCTATCTTTTATCCATGAAAGTTATTTGAGTCTTCTTTGATCTCTTATATGCATGATTGCTTATAGAATAATATTTCTTTTCCGATATTTGGGTTTTGTTTGGCCGACTTGATCTATTTATCTTGTAATGGGAAGAGGTGCTTCGTGATGGGTTTGATCTTATGGTGCTTGATCCCAGTGATAGAAGGGGACCGACACGTATGTATCGTTGCTATTAAGGATAACAAGATGGGGTCTATTTCTACATAAATAGATCTTGTCTACATCATGTCATCGTTTCTATTGCATTACTCCGTTTCCCCATGAACTTAATACACTAGTTGCATGCGGGATAGTGGTCGATGTGTGGAGTAATAGTAGCAGATGCAGGCAAGAGTCGGTCTACTAATCTTGGACGTGATGCCTATATAATGATCATTGCCTAGATATCGTCATGATTATTTGAAGTTTTATCAATTGCCCAACAGTAACTCGTTTACCAACCATTTGCTATTTTTCTCGAGAGAGGCCACTAGTGAAACTTACGGCCCCCCAATCTCTTCTTTATTATATTTGCCTTTGCGACCTATTTTTATTTTCTTTTATTTTTAGATCTATTAAACTAAAAATACAAAAAAGTACCTTGCTGCATTTATTTTATTTGGTGATCCATCTATCAATTTATTACAACTTTCTCACCTCCACTTGCCAATTTCTGGCATCGTTGCCCGAAAGGGATTGACAACCCCTTTAATACATCGGGTTAAGAGTATTTGTTATTTGTGTGCAGGTGTCGTTCACGTAGTGTTGCATGGTTCTCCTGCTGGTTCGATAACCTTGGTCTCATCACCGAGGGAAATACCTACCATTGTTGTGCTGCATCATCCCTTCCTCTTTGGGGAAATACCGAAGTAGTTCAAGCAAACATCAGTACCACACCTGATGTGTGTCGTGCCACTTATCTGGCAAAGAGGGTACAAGAGTGATCCAGGAGTGGATCACTGGACAGCGGTCAAAATCATCCTTAGGTGCCTTGAAGAGGACTAAGGAAATGTTTCTCGGTTATGGAGGTGATTTAGAGTTCATCGTAAAGAGTTACGTCGATGCAAGCTTTGACACTAATCCAGAGCACTCTAAGTCTCAATCTGGATACATATTAAACATGGGAGCAATTAGCTAGAGTAGCTCTATGCAGAGCATTGTAGACGCAGAAATTTGCAAAATACATACGGATCTGAATGTGACCGACCCGTTGACTAAACTTTTCTCACAAGCAAAACATGATCACACCTTATTACTCATTGGGTCTTAATCACATGGCAATGTAAACTAGATTGTTGACTCTAGTAAACCCTTTGGGTATTGGTCACATGGCGATGTAAACTATAGGTGTTAATCACATGGCAATGTGAACTATAGGTGTAAATCACATGGCGATGTGAACTATCCGTGTTATTCACATGGCGATGTGAACTAGATAATTAACTCTACTGCAAGTGGAAGACTGAAGGAAATATGCCCTAGAGGCAATAATAAAGTTGTTATTTTATATTTCCTTATTCATGATAAAGGTTTATTATTCATGCTAGAATTATATTGATCGGAAACCTAAATACATGTGTGAATACATAAACAAAAACCGTGTCCCTAGTGAGCCTCTACTTGACTAGCTCGTTGATCAAATATGGTTAAGGTTTCCTAACCATGGACATGAGTTGTCATTTGATAATGGGATCACATCACTAGGAGAATGATGTGATGGACATGACCCATCCGTTAGCTTAGCATAATGATCGTTCGGTTTTGTTGCTATTGCTTTCTTCATGTCAAATACATATTCCTTCGACTATGAGATTATGCAACTCCCGGACACCGGAGGAATACCTTGTGTGAAATCAAACATCACAACATGGCTGGGTGATTATAAAGATGCACCATAGGTATCTCCGAAGGTGTTTTGTTGAGTTAGCATAGATCAAGATTAGGATTTGTCACTCCGAGTATCGGAGAGGTATCTCTGGGCCCTCTCGGTAATACACATCATAAGAAGCCTTGCAAGCAAAGTGACTAATGAGTTAGTTGCAGAATGATGTATCACGGAACAAGAAAAGAGACTTGCCAGTAACGAGATTGAACTAGGTATGAAGATATCGATGTGAATCTCGAGAAAGTAACATACCGATGGACAAAGGGAATTACGCATGTTGTCATGAGGTTCGACCGATAAAGATCTTCGTAGAATATGTAGGAACCAATATGGGCATCCAAGTTCTGCTATTGGTTATTGATCGGAGAGGTGTCTTGGTCATGTCTACATAGTTCTCAAACCCGTAGGGTCCGCACACTTAACATTCGTTGACGATGTAATATTATATGAGTTATGTATGTTGGTGACCAAATGTTATTCGGAGTCCCAGATGAGATCACGGACATGACGGGGAGCTCTCGAATGGTCCGGAGGTAAATATTGATATACATGATGATATTGTTAGGCCAAGGGGTAAAGCCCACGGGGCATTAGGTCGGTGCAAAAGGAGTTTTGCAGAGGCCAGGGGCTAAACGGCAGAGACCTTGGCGTCTCGCCCTGGGCCAGATGCCGAGGTGTCGGGGAACGCAGTAATTTCAAAAAATTCCTACGCACACGCAAGATCCATCTAGGTGATGCATAGCAACGAGAGGGGAGAGTGTTGTCTACGTACCCTCATAGACCGTAAGCGGAAGCGTTATGACAACGCGGTTGATGTAGTCATACGTCTTCACGATCTGACCGATCCTAGCACTGAAGGTACGACACCTCCGCAATCTGCACACGTTCAGCTCAGTGACGTCCTACGAACTCTAGATCCAGCTGAGTGTTGAGGGAGAGTTTCGTCAGCACGACGGTGTGATGACGGTGATGATGAAGTTACCGACGCAGGGCTTCACCTAAGCTCTACAACTATATGACCAAGGTGGAAATATGTGGAGGGGGCACCGCACATGGCTAAACAATCAACTTGTGTGTCTATGGGGTGCCCCCTCCCCCGTATATAAAGGAGTGGAGGAGGGAGAGGGTCGGCCCCTCTATGGCGCGCCCAAGGGGAGTCCTACTCCCACCGGGAGTAGGATTCCCCCCCCCCTTCCCTAGTTGGATTAGGAGAGGAAGGAAGGGGGAGAGAGGGGGAAGGAAAGGGGGGGCGGCACCCACCCAATTCGGATTTGTCTTGGGGGGCGCCCCCTCCTAGGCTCCCTTCTCCTCTCTCCAACTATGGCCCAATAAGGACCATATATTTCCTGGGGGGTTCCGGTAACCTCCCGGTACTCCGGTATATGCCCGAACTCACCCGGAACCATTCCGATGTCCAAACATAGGATTCCAATATATCAATCTTTATGTCTCGACCATTCCGAGACTCCTTGTCATGTCTGTGATCTCATCTGAGACTCCGAACAACCTTCGGTACATCAAAACACATAAACTCATAATACCGATCATCATCGAACGTTAAGCGTGTGGACCCTACGGGTTCGAGAACTATGTAGACATGACCGAGAATCATCTCCAGTCAATAACCAATAGCGGAACCTTGATGCTCATATTGGTTCCTACATATTCTATGAAGATCTTTATCGGTCAAACCGCATAACAACATGCGTTGTTCCCTTTGTCATCGGTATGTTACTTGCCCGAGATTCGATCATCGGTATCTCAATACCTAGTTCAATCTCGTTACCGGCAAGTCTCTTTACTCGTTCTATAATGCTACATCCTGTAACTAACTCATTAGTTACATTGCCTGCAAGGCTTATAGTGATGTGCATTACCGAGAGGGCCCAGAGATACCTCTCCGATACATGGAGTGACAAATCCTAATCTCGATCTATGCCAACTCAACAAACACCATCGGAGACACCTGTAGAGCTTCTTTATAGTCACCCAGTTACATTGTGACGTTTGATAGCACACTAAGTGTTCCTCCGATATTCGGGAGTTGCATAATCTCATAGTCATAGGAACATGTATAAGTTATGGAGAAAGCAATAGCAGTAAACTAAACAATCATCGTGCTAAGCTAACGGATGGGTCAAGTGAATCACATCATTCTCCAATGATGTGATCCCGTTCATCAAATTATAAATCTTTGATTAATGAGCTAGCCAAGTAGAGGCTGATAACCCACAAGTATAGGGGATCGCAATAGTTTTCGAGGGTAGAGTATTCAACCCAAATTTATTGATTCGACACAAGGGGAGCCAAAGAATATTCTCAAGTATTATCAGCTAAGTTGTCAATTCAATCACACTTGGAAAACTTAATATCTGTAGCAAAGTATTTAGTAGCAAAGTAATATGATAGTAGCGGTAATGGTAGCAAAAGTAATAGTTTTGGGTTTATAGTGATTGTAACAGTAGCAATGGAAAAATAAATAAGAGAAGATCAATATGTGAAAAGCTCGTAGGCAATGGATCAGTGATGGATAATTATGTCGGATGTGATTCCTCATGCAATGGTTATAACATAGGGTGACACAGAACTAGCTCTAGTTCATCAATGTAATGTAGGCATGTATTCCGAATATAGTCATACGTGCTTATGGAAAAGAACTTGCATGACATCTTTTGTCCTACCCTCCCGTGGCAGAGGGGTCCTATTGGAAATTAAGGGATATTAAGGCCTCTTTTTAATAGAGTACCGGACCAAAGCATTAACACTTAGTGAATACATGAACTCCTCAAACTATGGTCATCACCGGTAAGTATCTCGATTATTGTCACTTCGGGGTTAACGGATCATAACACATAATAGGTGACTATAGACTTGCAAGATAGGATCAAGAACTCACATATATTCATGGAAACATAATAGGTTCAGATCTGAAATCATGGCACTCGGGCCCGAGTGACAAGCATTAAGCATAGCAAAGTCATAGCAACATCAATCTTAGAACATAGTGGATACTAGGGATCAAACCCTAACAAAACTAACTTGATTACATGATAGATCTCATCCAACCCATTACCGTCCAGCAAGCCTACGATGGAATTACTCATGCACGGCGGTGAGCATCATGAAATTGGTGATGGAGGAAGGTTGATGATGACGATGGCGACTGATTCCCCTCTCTGGAGCCCTGAACGGACTCCAGATCAGCCCTCCCGAGAGAGATTAGGGCTTGGCGGCGGCTCCGTATCGTAAAACGCAATCAATCCATCTCTCTTATTTTTTCTCCCCGAACGTGAATATATAGAGTTGGAGTTGAGGTCGGTGGAGCACCAGGGGGCCCACGAGGCAGGGGGCGCGCCCAGGGGCTAGGCACGCCCCACCCTCGTGGACAGGGTGTGGCCCCCTGGCCTTGATTCTTTCGCCAGTATTTTTTATATATTCCAAAACTATTCTCCGTTGATTTTCAGGTCATTCCGAGAACTTTTATTTCTGCACAAAAATAACACCATGACAATTCTGCTAAAAACAGCGTTAGTCCGGGTTAGTTCCATTCAAATCATGCAAGTTAGAGTCCAAAACAAGGGCAAAAGTGTTTGGAAAAGTAGATACGTTGGAGACGTATCAACTACCCCAAGCTTAAACCTTTGCTTGTCCTCAAGCAGTTCAGTTGATAAACTGAAAGTGATAAAGAAAAACTTTTACAAACTCTGTTTGCTCTTGTTGTTGTAAATATGTAAAGCCAACATTCAAGTTTTCAGCAAAGATTATGAACTAACCATATTCACAATAACATTTAGGTCTCATCTTTACTCATATCAATGACATAATTAACTAGCGAGCAATAATAGTAAATCTCGGATGGCAACACTTTCTCAAAACAATCATAATATGATATAATAAAATGGTATCTCGCTAGCCCTTTCTGAGACCGCAAAACATAAATGCAGAGCACCCCTGAAGATCAAGGCTGACTGGAAATTGTAATTCATGGTAAAAGAGATCCAGTCACGGTCATACTCAATGTAAACTAATAGTAATGCATGCAAATGAAAGCGGTGTTCTCCAACTGGTGCTTTTTAATAAGAGGATGATGACTCAACATAAAAGTAAATAGATAAGCCCTTCGTAGAGGGAAGCAGGGATTTGTAGAGGTGCTAGAGCTTGATTTTGAAGTAGAGATGAATAATATTTTGAGCGGTATACTTTGATTGTCAACATAACAACCGAGAGATCTCGATATCTTCCATCCTACACACATTATAGGCAGTTCCCAAGCAGAATGGTAAAGTTTATACTCCCCCTACCACCAACAAACATCAATCCATGGCTTGTCTGAAACAACGGGTGCCTCCAACTAACAACAATCCTGGGGGGGTTGTTTGCAATTATTTTGATTTGGTTTGAGCATGGGACTAGGCATCCCGGTGACCAGCCATTTTCTCGTGAGTGAGGAGCGGAGTCCACTCCTCTTGAGAATAACCCACCTAGCATGGAAGATACAGACATCCCTAGTTGATACATGAGCTACTCGAGCATACAAAACGTAATTTTTATTTGAAGGTTTAGAGTTTGGCACATACAAATTTACTTGGAATGGCAGGTAGATACCGCATATATGAAGGTATTGTGGACTCATATGGAATAACTTTTGGGGTTTATGGAATTGGATGCACAAGCAGTATTCCCGCTTAGTACATGTTATGGCTAGAAAGAGGCTGGGAAGCGACCAGCTAGAGAGCGACAACAGTCATGAACATACATTAAAATTAATCAACACTTAATGCAAGCATGAGTAGGATATAATTCACCATGAACATAAATATCATGGAGGCTATGTTGATTTTATTTCAACTATATGCATGAACATGTGCCAAGTCAAGCCACTCGAATAGTTCAAAGGAGGATACCACCCTATCATACCACATCACAACCATTTTAATAGCATGTTGGCACGCAAGGTAAACCATTATAAACTCCTAGCAAATTAAGCATGGCATGGGAAACTATAATATCTAATTGTCATTGCAAACATGTTTCATTCATAATAGGTTGAATCAGGAACGATGAACTAATCATATTTACAAAACAAGAGAGGTCGAGTTTGTACCAGCTTCTCTCATCTCAATCAGTTCATCATATATCATCATTATTGCCTTTCACTTGCACAACCGAATAGTGTGGATAATAATAACAGTGCATGTGCATTGGACTAAGCTGGAATCTGCAAGCATTCAACTCAAGGGAGAAAACAAGGCAATATGGGCTCTTTGTTAGATCAACAATAATGCATATGAGAGCTACTTCAACATTTTCATCATGGTCTTCTCCTCTCGACCCCCAAAGAAAAGAAAAGAAACAAAACTATTTACACGGGAAAGCTCCCAACAAGCAAAAGAAGAACGAGAAATTTTTTTGGGTTTTCTTTTTAATTACTACTACTACAGGCATGTAATGTAAACTAGCTAAAAGCTACAACTAATTTTTTTTGTTTTTTCTTAAGGGTTTTCAAACACACAAGAAGAAAGCTTAAAACAGAAAATAGACTAGCATGGATGATACAATGGAAAAGTATGAGCACCGACAACTCTTATGAGTGTGTGAACATGAATGTAATGTCGGTGAGAGATACGTACTCCCACAAGCTTAGGCTTTTGGCCTAAGTTGGTCTATGCCCATGGATCAAAGTTGCCCTCTCTGGTGTACTGAGCAGGGTCCTCGGGGTGCCACTGGTTGGCGATCTCCTTCAGATCCCACTGATAAACAGACTGACAGTGGGGATCAGATAGTGGCTCCGGCTCTGGAGCTGATGTCAAGCTCTGGTATGCCTGAATGGCCTCCGACAAAACAAGGTACATGCCTGAAAATATGTTGAACGAGGGAGCAGGCAAGGTAATAGTCTCAAACTAATTCTTATCAAATATTAGTCTATAGTTAAGCAGCTTCTTCTTATTCTTAACAATAAAATCATGTGCTACCATACTCTTATAATCTAGAAAAATATGAGGCAGCAACTTTTCCTCTTTCTCATAATGCCTAATAGGTATGTTAAAGTGTGCAGCAAGGCGCTAGGTGAAGGTGCCTCCTAAGACGGGGCCCTTTGTACGGTTCAGATTTAACCGTTTAGCAACAATAGCGCCTAAACTAAAAGTGGTATCACGAAACAAAGCATGGCGCAAAATAACAATATCAGGGGCACTAAGATTTCCATAGTTCCCGCGACCAATTAAGCATCTACTAGAAAATATTGCGAAGTAACGTAGGACAGGAAAATGTATGCTAGTAACTATTTCATTGGATACCTTCCTCGTTTTCCCTACAACAACCATATCAATGAATCCTTCCACATCATTACGATGTGGTTCCTCTATGCTGCCCTTAAAGGGTATCCTACAAACCCGGCAAAAATCATAAAGTGACATCTCCTTATGCTCATCATATAAATAGAATTCCACCGAAGGTGGAGATCTCCTAGCATGGAAATGAAAATTTTGCACAAAAATATTGGTGAATAGGAGATACTGTTCACACTGGTCATGGAGGAAGCCGGTGAGGCCTGCATTCTCAGCCAAATAATAAAAATCTTTGTAAATCCCGGCTTCTCTCAAGAACTCATCACAAGGGCATTCACACGGCCGAACCTCCGCAGTACAAGGGAGATTATACTTGGGCTTCTTATTCTCTTCAGTTTGCTTATCCTTCGATCTTCACCTCGATGAGCCCCTCAAAAATCTCTTCATCTTTTTCTGAAAATTTCTGAAATTTTTAGAAACTTAAAATAAAAGTGAACCGAACTCAACAAAATTGATAGAAACTACTCCTACAAGTGCCTAAAGGCTATATCATGCATTAAAACTACTTTTGACCACATAAATTTGACATGGAAGCTTAAGAACAGGGTCACCTAAGCAGCAAAAATTTGCAATAAATAAAGCACTAGAACAAAAACTAATTGGACCATTGGAGGAGTCACATACTGAAGAGCAATCCCCCAAAGCAGTTTTGTGAATGGATCTTTGAGCAAGGAGATCGAAAATGGCAGCAAGATGAGCTAGAACACGGGTTTGAGCTGGTGGATGATTTTTTCTGGAGGACGACGAAGTGTGTGAGTGCAAGAATAAGTGGAGGGGACCCACGTGGGGTCCACGAGGCAGGGGGCGCGCCCTCCACCCTCGTGGGCACATGGTGGGTCCCCCTGGTGTGTTCTCAGTGCCTATAATTCTTAAATATTCTGGAAAAAATCATATTAAATTTTCAGGGCATTTGGAGAACTTTTATTTTCGGGGTATTTTTTATTGCATGGATAATTCAGAAAACAGACAGAAAATACTATTTTTGCTCTATTTAAACTAAATAACAGAAAGTAAAAAAGAGGGTACGGAAGGTTGTGCTTTCTAACTTCATCCATCTCATGTTCATCAAAAGGAATCCACTAACAAGGTTGTTCAAGTCTTGTTAACAAACTCATTCTGAATCGCATGAAACCAGGGAAATTTTGAATAACACTACGTTACTTCAACGGGGATATGCACGTCCCCAACAATAAGAATATCATATTTGTTCTTGACAGTAGGAAGAGGAAATTCGAAACCTCCAATAATAATTGTTGAAAATTTTCCAATAGAATTGATATTGTGGACTTGAGGTTGTTTCCTCGGAAAGTGTATCGTTTGCTCATTACCATTAACATGAAAGGTGACATTGCCTTTGTTGCAATCAATAACAGCCCCTTCAGTATTCAAAAAGGGTCTTCCAAGAATAATGGACATACTATCGTCCTCGGGAATATCGAGAATAACAAAGTCCGTTAAAGTAGTAACGTTTGCAACCACAACAGGCACATCCTCACAAATATCGACAGGTATAGCAGTTGATTTATCAGCCAGTTGCAAAGATATTTCAGTAGGTGTCAACTTATTCAAATCAAGTCTACGATATAAAGAGAGAGGCATAACACTAACACCGGCTCCAAGATCACATAAAGCAGTTTTAACATAGTTTCTCTTAATGGAGCATGGTATAGTTGGTACTCCTGGATCTCCTAGTTTCTTTTGTATTCCAACTTTAAAAGTGTAATTAGCAAGCATGGTGGAAATTTCAGCTTCCGGTATCATTCTTTTATTAGTAACAATATCCTTCATGTACTTAGCATAAGGGTTCATTTTAAGCATATTAGTTAAACGCATACGCAAAAAGATAGGTCTAATCATTTCAACGAAGCGCTCAAAATCTTCATCATCCTTTTTCTTGGATGGTTTAGGAGGAAAAGGCATGGGTTTCTGAACCCATGGTTCTCTTTCTTTACCGTGCTTCCTAGCAACGAAGTCTCTCTTATCATAACGTTGATTCTTTGATTGTGGGTTATCAAGATCAACATCAGGTTTAGTCTCTACATCATTGTTATTGCTAGGTTTAGCATCAACATGAACATCATCATTAACATTATCATCAGGTTCATGTTCATTACCAGATTGTGTTCAGCATCAGAAATAGAAATATCATTGGGATTCTCAGGTGTGTCTACAACAGGTTCACTAGAAGCAAGCAAAGTCCTATCATTTTTCTTTTTCTTCCTTTTAGAAGAACTAGGTGCATCAACATTAGTTCTTTGAGAATCTTGCTAAATTCTCTTAGGATGGCCCTCAGGATACAAAGGTTCCTGAGTCATTTTACCCCCTCTAGTCATAGCTCTAACAGCATTATCATTTTTGTTACTATTTAATTCATTGAGCAAATCATTCTGAGCCTTAAGTGCTTGTTCTGCTTGAGTGGTAACCATAGAAGCATGTTTACTAATAAGTTTAAGTTCACCTTTAACTCTAGACATATAATCACTCAAGTGTTCAATCATATAGGCATTGTGTTTCAATTGTCTACCAACATAAGCATTGAAGTTTTCTTGTTTGACAATAAAATTATCAAACTCATCCAAGCATTGGCTAGCAGACTTATAACGAGGAATATCACCTTCATCAAATCTATAGAGATAATTTACCTTTACTACCTGTGTCAGGTTATCAAGACCATGTATCTCTTCAATAGGTGGTAAATTCTTAACATATTCAACTTTAATACCTTTTCTTTCATAGATTTCTTTGCCTCTTGCATATCTTCAGGACTGAGAAATAGAATACCCCTTTTCTTCGGAGTTGGCTTAGGAGTTTGTTCAGGAAGTGTCCAATTATTTTCATTAGTCAACATATTATTCAATAGCAATTCAGCTTGATCAATAGTTCTTTCCCTGAAAACACAACCAGCACAACTATCAAGGTGGTCTCTGGAAGCATCGGTTAGTCCATTATAAAAGATATCAAGTATTTCATTTTCTTGAGAGGATGATCAGGCAAAGCATTAAGTAATCGGAGAAGCCTCCCCCAAGCTTGTGGGAGACTCTCTTCTTCAATTTGCACAAAATTATATGTTTCCCTTAAGGCAGCTTGTTTCTTATGAGCGGGGAAATATTTAGCAGAGAAGTAATAAATCATATCCTAGGGATTACACACACTAACAGGATCAAGAGAATTAAACCATGTTTTAGCATCACCCTTTAATGAGAACGGAAATAACTTAAGGAAAAAGTAATAGCGAGTTTTCTCATTATTAGTGAACGGGGTGGCTATATCATTTAATTTAGTAAGATGTGCCACAACAGTTTCAGATTCATAGCCATAAAAAGGATCAGATTCAACGAAAGTAATTAACTCAGGATCGATAGAGAAATCATAATCCTTATCAGTAATAAAGATAGGTGAAGTAGCAAAAGCAGGGTCATGTTTCAATCTAGCATTCAAAGATTTTTCTTTCAGCTCAACTAATAATTTCTTTAGATCAGATCTATCATTGCAAGCTAAAAAGTATCTAGCAGTTTCTTCATCCATAACATAGCCCTCAGGCTCAACAGGCAATTCATATCTAGGGGGAGAATCTTCATCATCACTTTCATCAATATTATCAGTTTCAATAATTTCATTCTCTCTAACCCTAGCAAGTTGCTCATCAAGAAATTCACCTGGTGGCACAGTATTATCAAGCATAGAAGTAGTTTCATCATAAGTATCATGCAAAGCAGAAGTGGCATCATCAATAACATGCGACATATCAGAATGAATAGAAGGAGTAGGTGTCGCAAGTTTACTCAAAACAGAAGGTGAATCAAGTGTAGAGCTAGATTGCAGTTCCTTACCTCCCCTCATAGTTGAGGGAAAAATCTTGGTTCTTTCAACTTTCAAGTTCCTCATAGTGATCAGCAGACATAAATCCCATGTGACTCAAAGAATAGAGCTATGCTCCCCGGCAACGGTGCCAGAAAATAGTCTTGATAACCCACAAGTATAGGGGATCGCAACAGTTTTCGAGGGTAGAGTATTCAACCCAAATTTATTGATTCGACACAAGGGGAGCCAAAGAATATTCTCAAGTATTAGGAGCTGAGTTGTCAATTCAACCACACCTGGAAAACTTAATATTTGCAGCAAAGTATTTAGTAGCAAAGTAATATGATAGTAGCGGTAATGGTAGCAAAAGTAATAGTTTTGGTTTTATAGTGATTGTAACAGTAGCAACAGAAAAGTAAATAAGCGAAGATTGCTACCTCTTGAGCACTGCGTTGGTTTTCCCTTGAAGAGAAAAGGGTGATGCACCAAAGTAGCGTAAGTATTTCCCTCAGTTTTCGAGAACCAAGGTATAAATCCAGTAGGAGATCGCGCTCAAGTCCCACGCACCTACACAAACAAATAAGAACCTCGCAACCAACGCGATAAAGGGGTTGTCAAGCCCTTCACAGTCACTTACGAGAGTGAGATCTGATAGATATGATAAGATAATACTTTTGGTATTTTTATAATAAAGAGAAATAAAGATGAAAAGTAAAATAAACGGCAAAGGAAACAACTAAGTATTGGAATATTAATATGATGAAAGATAGACCCAGGCGCCATAGTTTTCACTAGTGGCTTCTCCTAAGAGCATAAGTATTGCGGTGGGTAAACGAATTACTATCGAGCAATTGATAGAATTGATCATAGTTATGAGAATATCAAGGTATGATCATGTATATAGGCATCACATCCGAGACAAGTAGACCGAAATAATTCTGCATCTACTACTATTACTCCACACATCGACCGCTATCCAGCATGCATCTAGAGTATTAAGTTCATAAGAACAGAGTAATGTTTTAAGGAAGATGACATGATGTCGAGGGATAAACTCATGCAATATGATATAAACCCCATATTTTTATCCTCGATGGCAACAATACAATATGTGTCGGTTCCCTTTCTGTCACTGGGATCGAGCACCGCAAGATTGAACCCAAAGCTAAGAACTTCTCCCATTGCAAGAAAGATCAATCTAGTAGGCTAAACCAAACTGATAATTCAAAGAGACTTGCAAATATAAACCAATCATACATAAAAGAATTCAGAGGAGAATCAAATATTGTTCATAGATAATCTGGGTCATAAACCCACAATTCATCGGATCTCGACAAACACACCGCAAAAGAAGATTACATCGAATAGATCTCCAAGAAGATCGAGGAGAACTTTGTATTGCGATCCAAAGAGAGAAGAAGCCATCTAGCTAATAACTATGGACCCGTAGGTCTGAAGTAAACTACTCAGACATCACCGGAGAGGCCATGGAGTTGATGTAGAGGCCCTCCGTGATCAATGCCCCCTCTGGTGGAGCTCCGGAAAAGGCCCCGAGATGGGATCTCTCGAGTATAGAAGGTTGCGGCGGTGGAATTAGGTTTTCGTGGTGCTCCTGGATGTTTGGGGGGTACGTGGATATACATAGGAGGAAGAAGTAAGTCGGTGGAGCAACGGAGGGCCCACAAGGGTAGAGGGCACGCCCAAGGGGGTAGGCGCACCCCCTTGCCTCGTGCCTTCCTCCCTTGTTTCTTGACGGCCTCTCCAAGTCTCCTGGATCACGTTTGTTGAGAAAATCACGTTCATGAATGTTTCATTCCGTTTGGACTCCGTTTGATATTCCTTTTCCTCAAAACCCTAAAATAGGCAAAAAAAACATCAATTTGGGCTGGGCCTCCGGTTAGTAGGTGTAACACCCCGGATGTAACTTTCCCAATTTGTACTCCAACTCTTGCCGTTTCCGGCGTTAAGTTATATTTATTTCCTCGGGTTCGGGTTTTGTCTCTGTGTGTTGTTGTCGTTGTCATGCATCTCATATCATGTCATCATGTGCATTTCATTTGCATATGTGTTCGTCTCATGCATTCGAGCATTTTCCCCGTTGTCCGTTTTGCATTCCGGCGCTTCGTTCTCCTCCGGTGGTCATTCCTAGCTTTCTTTTGTGTGTGGGGATTAAACATTTCCAGATTGGACCGAGACTTGTCATGCGGCCTTGGTTTACTACCGGTAGACCGCCTGTCAAGTTTCGTATCATTTGGACTTCGTTTGATACTCCAACGGTTAACCGAGGGACCGAAAAGGCCTTGTGTGTGTTGTAGCCCAACACCCCTCCAATTTGGCCCAAAACCCACCTAACTCTGCTCCATCATCTAGAGCGTTCGATCACGATCGCGTGGCCGAAAACCGCACCTCATTTGGACTCTCCTAGCTCCCTCTATGCCTATTTAAACCCCCCCCCCCTGATTTTCGGATCTCCTCCTACCTCCGAAACCCTAAAAATCGCCTCCGCGCCGGCCGGACACGTCCGTCCGGGCCGGACACGTCCGCCGCCGCGCCCCAGCCTACCGCCGCCTGCCACCTGTCCCGCCGCCACCCGCGCCCGCTCCAGCCCGCTCCGGCCCGGGGAGAGCCCCCGCGGCCCATCCCGCCGCCGCCGCCGCATGGGAGCAGCCCGGCGCCGCCTCGCCTTCTTCGCCGGCGCCGCCTCGCCGCCTCTCCGCCCGCACGCCGTCCCCCGCCGACCGCCTCCTCGTCGTGGTCGCCGCGCCACCACCCGGCTCCGGCCTCCTCCTCCCTCCTCGGCCACCGCGGCCCCCAAATCCAGCGAACAGGACCCCGGCGTCAAACCTCGTGCAACGTGCAGATCCGGATCGCGGATGAACACTAAACCCTAGGGGTAAAATTTCGTCTAAATCCCTGATATTCCAGATCCAAGTTGCCATGTTCGTAGCTCCGTAACTTTGCGTCCGTAGCTCCGATCCATGCATATAGCATATCAAAATGTTCATCTCAGAGAGTACATCATTTCATTCCATTGCACCATTTTCATTTGAGTTCATCTTGACGCCCGAAATGCTGTTAGAATAGGGCTACTTGAGATAATTGTCAGATCTGTTACTTCATTTAGGTTTTTGTCATTTTTGCCATGATTATTGTGTGCATGATATGCCCTGATGCTCTACATATGTTTTGTTAAGAGTTTTGTCATCTTTCTAGAGGTGCAACCCATGTATTTTTCGGATGTGTGTGGTGACTAGTGCAAGCTTGCAAAGTGGTGCACTTACTAATTCTGTTTTCAGGGACTTAGTAATTTCACTAAGTCCTGGAGCTGTTTATCTCATGATGCCATATGTTCATGTTGTTTCCTAGTGATCCGTGCCTCTTTTGAGGATGATCAGTAAGGATGTTTTGTTAATATTGTAGTGATCTATCCATCCATGCCTTTGTTTGCAATTATGGAGCACCCTAGCTTAATTCAATCGAGCTCTACTTTTGCTACTTCGTGAATCTGGGCAGATTGTCAACTTGTTTGCAATTTTGCCGGTGATGTTGTAGTTGATCCGTGCATGCTATGCTATTGCTCTTGCCATGTCTAGCTTTCATTTTGTGCCTTCTTGATGGATGTATGCTTGTCTTGCCATGACTTGCACCGTAGTGAGTGCATTGAGCTCGTAAACATGCCTACTTGAGTTATATTTCAGCATGTGTCAGTTTTTCACCAAGTCTGAAAACTTATTATGTTTTTGCTATGTTCACATGCTTGCAATTGTATTTTCTGATCCCTTTTGGCTCAAGGTCACTAAGGGACTTTTGTTAAGCTCTTTGAGTAGCTCCATGCCATGCTTTACTTTTCCTTGTTCAGGTCCTGTAGCACGTAGTTTTGTTGCTCCGAAGAGTAACACCTGATCTGAAATTCCACACAAGTGTTAATTTCACTAAGTCTGAAATCTGTTTGTCATATGCATTTTTTCCATGCTTGTTTGAACCTGTTAATGGATGAATTGGCCATAGCTCAGTGCTAGACTTTTGTTAAGCATCTTGTGTGCATCCCTGCCATGTATTTTGTTGTCATGTTTGGGTGTTGTAGCATGTTCATCTCATTGCATTTAGATGGCTACTTGCTGTAAATCGCAGACCGGTGTCATTTTTTGAATCGCTTGCCAATTCCAAACGGTAACTCCAATTCCGGCGTTCTTTATATTGTTTTCAAGCGGTTTCATCTCATCTTTCTAGTGGCACACTTGGATTTCCAATTTGAGGCCAGGTTCATGCATTCCTTGTCATACTTGCATTTTGCATCCCGCATCGCATCCCGCATAGCATACCATCTTTGCATTGCGTTGTTTGAGTTTGCACGTGGTTGATTGTATCCTTGTTGCTTGTTTGTCTTATTTGCGTAGAGCCGGGAGACGAGTTCGCTAACGAGGAGCCCGTTGAGTTTTCTTTCGAGGATCCAGTCAAGTCTGACAACTGAGCAGGCAAGATGATCATACCCTCGAAATCACTAGTATCTTTGCTATGCTAGTTTGCTCGCTCTTTTGCTATGCCATATGCTACGATGCCTACCACTTGCTTTCAAGCCTCCAAATTGCCATGTCAACCTCTAACCCACCATGTCCTAGCAAACGTTGATTGGCTATGTTACCGCTTTGCTCAGCCCCTCTATAGCGTTGCTAGTTGTAGGTGAAGATTGGAGGCCGTTCCTTGTTGGAACATTTATTTACTTGTTGGCATATCATTATATTGCTATTTATCTTAATGCATCTATATACTTGGTAAAGGGTGGAAGGCTCGGCCTCTCGCCTAGTGTTTTGTTCCACTCTTGCCCGCCCTAGTTTCCGTCATATCGGTGTTATGTTCCCGGATTTTGGCGTCCTTACGCGGTTGGGTTATAATGGGAACCCTTGATAGTTCGCCTTGATTAAAGCTTTTCCAGCATGCCCAACCTTGGTTTTACCATTTGCCACCTAGCCTTTTCTTTCCCTTGGGTTTCTGCAGACTCCAAGGGTCTTCTTTTTTTTTACCCCCCCCCCCCCCCGGGCCAGTGCTCCTCTGAGTGTTGGTCCAAACCGTCAGCCGCCGGTGGCTACCAGGGGCAACTCTGGGATGGCCTACCGGAAGTTTAGACAATCTGAGTGTGCCCTGAGAAAGAGATATGTGCAGCTCCTATCAGGATTTGTCGGCACATTCGGGCGGTGTTGCTGGTCTTGTTTTAACCTGTCGAAATGTCATGAGTAACCGAGATTCCGAGTCTGATCGGAACGTCTTGGGAGGAGGTCTATTCCTTCGTTGACCGTGAGAGCTTGTCATGGGCTAAGTTGGGACTCCCTGTAGGGATTAAACTTTCGAAAGCCATGCCTGCGGTTATGGGCAGATGGGAATTTGTTAATGTCCGGTTGTAGATAACTTGAACCTTAAGTTAATTAAAATGAATCAACTGAGTGTGTTATCGTGACGGCCTCTTCTCGGTGGAGTTCGGGAAGTGGACACGGTGTTGGAGTAATGTTTGCGCAGGTTGCTCTCTAGTTTCTCGCTCGCGCTTTGCCTCCTCTTCTCGCTCTCTTTTGCGAATAAGTTAGCCACCATACTTGCTAGTCGCTTGCTGCAACTCCACTTATATTTACCTTGCCATACCTATAAGCTTAAATAGTCTTGATCGCGAGGGTGCGAGATTGCTGAGTCCCTGTGGCTCACAGATTACTATTACACCAGATGCAGGGCCTGATGATTCCGCTCCAGGAGACGCGTTTGAGCTCAAGTGGGAGTTCGACGAAGACTCTCAATGTTACTATGTCTCCTTTCCCGATGATCAGTAGTGGTGCCCAGTTGGGGGTGAACGGGACCGTTGTCGCATGTTGGGTTCTCTTTTATTTTGGCGCCGTAGTCGGGCCATGAGTGTTTGGTGATGTAATGTTATTTATGTACTTGATTGATGTGGCGAGTGTAAGCCAACTATGTTATCTCCCCTTTATGATTTATATTTCATGGGATGTTGTGAAGATTGCCTAAATTGCGACATATGCCTTCAATGCGATTATGTCTCTAAGTCGTGCCTCGACACGGGAGCTATAGTCGCATCGAGGGTGTTACAAGTTGGTAATCAGAGACTTCCCCGACCTTAGGAGCCCCATTGCTTGATCGTTTTTAACGGCCGAGTTGTGTCTAGAAAAATGTTTTGAGTCATTTAGGAATTATATATCGGAGAGCTTAGGAATTCTTTTTACTTCCCAATCTCCTCATCGCTCTGGTAAGGCATCCTGACGTAGAGTTTTGACTCCTCTCTTCTCAAATTTCACTAAAAAAAATTTAGGATCACGCGGGTATCTTGGAATCGTTCCGATGGTTTTATGATGAGAACATTGTCTTGGTGCCTCCTGTCAGGGGTTTAGTGGAAGTGTCCCGGGGAGTTGAGCTCTGAGGTGTTGTCATCATAATTTTATCGTTGTAGTTCTGGAATACCTGAGTTTAGTACGCCGACATCGAAAATCTCTTTTATGCAGTTCGTTGGTGAGATAACCTTGACGCCACCCAGTACTGGGGCGGGAGTTCGGGAGTATCGCCATAACTTGTATAACGGATGCTTTTCGAAGGTTGAGGTAGATGGTTTCCGAAGTTTTCTTGGTTATGTGTTGAAGGATGGATACAGCTAGATGTAGGATTTGCTAGATTTGGGTGAGATATTATGCTTCCCCTGTATCCCCAACACCTGATTGCATAACCGGAAAGGTTCGGGAGTTTCATAGGTGGGAATTCTAGTAGCTCTAGTTCTTCTTCCACGAATATTGGTTTGAGATTGGGATTTCTTACCGATTATTCGTTCTTGATCCATACCTTGTTGATTTATTTCTCTACCTTAATTCTACGTGGCTTCTTAATTTATGGATATGTGACCATTTCAAGAGGAATGCATTCGTTCATTTTGTTCGGATGTGAAGACTATATGTTGCAATTTTCATTCCGTTGGATTCAGCTTCAATATTTGTCTGTCTATGTGCTAATGGTGGTCAACCTCTTCAGGATGGCTCCTCCAACGCGCACGACTCCGAATCCTGATCCGCCACCACCTCCACCTCCTCCGGAGGCATGGCAAGCTGTGATGGCCGCAACCAATGCAAACACATAGTTGATCATGCAAATTCTTCAAGAGCGCAATCAAGGCAACCAAGGGAATCAAGGCAGCAACCAGAATCACTTTGCTTCACTCAACCAGTTCCTTGCTAACGGGCCAAAGACTTTCAGCAATTGTTTTGAGGCAACCGATGCTGACGATTGGCTTGTGGATCTGTGCAAGCATTTCGAGTGCAGTAACGTCAGGCCTGAGGACTTTGTTAAGTTCGCTTCCTTCCAACTCAAAGATCAAGCTGCAGAATGGTTCCAGCAGTACAAGGACTCCCGAGGTGGACGTGTTATCACTTGGGATGATTTCCGTCGAGATTTCCGAGCTCATCATATTCCTCAGAGCGTGGTTGAAAGCAAGCGTGAGGAATTCCGCAATCTGAAGCAAGGCTCTTTATCTGTCTATGACTACAACAAGTTGTTCCAGAAGCTCGCCCGCTTTGCTAAGCAGGACGTCCCTGATGAGAAGAGCATGATATATCAGTTCAGGGGTGGTATCAGAGAAGAAATTCAGCTAGCTCTTGTTCTCTTCGAGCCCGTGAGATACGATGAGTTCTACAACATGGCATTGAAGCAAGAGGCCGCTCAGTTGAGGTGTGATGCTTCCAAGAAGCGAGTTAGAGATGTTACTCCTTCCTCTACTCAAGTGGCCAAGCAGCAGAAGTACTGGCTTCCTCCTCCTCCGTTTCATCAGCCGTATCAGCAGAAGAGCAAAGGTGGCAGTGGTTCTTCCAACCCACCCAACCCTGGCTTTCAGAACAAGACTTCGTCTCAAGCTCCAAGATCGAGTGCTCCGCATCACCGTACGCTTTCAGAGGTCACGTGCAACAAGTGCCAACAGAAGGGTCACTATGCCAACAAGTGTTTCAACCAGAGGCGTCTTCCTCCTCCTCCTGTCAGATCGGCAAGTACAGCTGTGGTCAAGCATAACCCCAAGTACGCCAAGGTCAATATGGTGAATGCAGCTCAAGCAGAGGACTCGTCAGATGTGATCATGGGTAACCTTCCTGTTAATGATGTTCCTACAAAAGTTCTTTTTGACACGGGTGCATCGCATTGCTTTATCTTGAGACCTTTTGCATCTAAGAATGGGTTGTTTTCTCAAGTTATGCATAAGCCATTAGCAGTCGTCTCTCCGGGTAGATGCTTGCTTGCTAACTACGAAGTTCCGGATATTTCTATCTCGATGGGTGATTTCAAGTTTCTAGCTTCTCCAATGATCCTGGGTAACTCGGATATTGATCCTATTCTCGGGATGGATTGGCTTTCTAAGCACAAGGCTCAGCTTGATTGTGCAGCCAGGCAAATTCAAGTGACTCATTCGTCTGAGGATGTAATTGTCTTTGCCGCTCGGGATAATACCATCCGTCTGTTTTCTCTCAATGAGAAGGGTGAACTCGATGCCATCTCTCAAATTCCAGTCGTTTGCGAATATCAAGACGTCTTTCCAGAAGAGCTTCCAGGAATGCCTCTGCACCGGCCAGTTGAATTCGTTATTGATCTTGAACCTGGCACGGAACCTGTGTGCAAACGTCCTTACAAGCTCGGACCTGAAGAGTTGAAGGAGTTGAAGAAGCAACTCGATATTCAAGAGAAAATGGGTCTCATCCGGCCTAGTTCTTCTCCGTGGGGTTGTGGTGTTCTTTTTGTGAAGAAGAAGGATGGAACGGACCGACTTTGTGTTGATTACCCTCCAGTGAACAAAAAGACCATCAAGAACAAATACCCACTTCCCAACATCAATGAGCTGTTCGAACAACTCAAAGGTGCTCGAGTATTCTCCAAGCTTGATCTCCGTATGGGTTATCATCAGATTCGTATTCGTGAGCAAGATATTCCCAAGACGGCTTTCAGGACAAGCTTTGGTTCATATGAATACACTATCATGTCTTTTGGTCTCGTCAACGCTCCTCCGATTTTCTCTCGCATGATGGACTTCATCTTCAATGCCTACACCAATGACTTCGTTCTGGTCTATCTCGACGATATTCTGGTTTTCTCCAAGAACAAGGAAGATCATGCCAAGCACTTGCGTTTGGTTCTTGATAAGCTCAGAGAACATCAGTTCTACGCCAAGTTCTCCAAGTGTGAATTTTGGCTTGATGAGGTTCTTTATCTTGGTCATATCATCTCTGCTAAGGGCATTGCCGTGAATCCTGAGAAGGTGTCTACAATTGTGAATTGGGAACCTCCTCAGAATGTGAAGCAACTCCGCAGCCTCCTCGGTCTCGCAAGCTATTGCCGAAGATTCTTTGAAAACTTTTCTAAGATCGTGAATACTCTCTCTAATCTTCTTCAGAAGCACGTCAAGTACGTTTGGTCTCCGGAGTGTGATATTGCTTTCAACACTTTGAAAGAGAAATTGATCACTGCTCCAGTTCTGACTCCACCTGATGAATCCAAGCCGTACGAGGTCTTTTGTGATGCCTCTCTCCAAGGTCTTGGCGCAGTATTGATGCAAGAGAATAAAGTTGTTGCTTATACATCTCGCCAGTTGAAGCCGAATGAGAAGAACTACCCCACTCATGATCTCGAGTTGGCGGCAGTTGTGCATGCTCTTTTGACTTGGAGACATCTTCTATTGGGAAGAAAAGTGGACATTTTCACTGATCACAAGAGTCTCAAGTACATCTTCACTCAGCCTAATCTCACCCTCAGGCAAACTCGATGGGTCTAAATGATTCAAGAGTATAATCCGAGTATCGAGTATACTCCAGGAAAGGCCAATGTGATTGCTGACGCATTGAGCAGGAAAGCTTACTGCAACAGTCTGATTCTCAAGCCTTATCAACCCGAGCTTTGTGAAGCTTTCCGCAAACTTAATCTGCAAGTTGTCCCTCAAGGTTTCCTCGCCAACCTTCTAGTCTCTCCTACCTTGGAAGACCAGATTCGCCAAGCCCAGCTTCTTGATGCTATGGTGAAAAAGGTGAAGATTGGGATTGCCAAGAGCCAGTCCAAGTACAAGTGCTACCGCCTTGATGACAAGGACACTCTCTTCTTTGAGGATCGTATTGTTTTACCCAAAGGTGACCTCCGTAAAGTGATCTTGAACGAGGCTCACAATTCTCTCCTCTCCATCCACCCTGGGAGCACGAAGATGTATCAGGACCTCAAGCAAGCTTATTGGTGGACTCGAATGAAGCGCGAGATCGCTCAATTCGTGAATGAATGTGATGTCTGCAGAAGAGTGAAGGCAGAACACCAAAGGCCAGCAGGTCTCCTCCAACCTCTTGCCATTCCAGAATGGAAGTTTGACCACATTGAAATGGACTTCGTGACTGGGTTTCCAAATTCCAAGCGTGGCAATGATGCTATATTCGTTGTCATCGACAAACTCACCAAAGTGGCTCACTTTCTGCCTATCAAAGAGTCGATCACTGCAGCTCAATTGGCGGAACTCTATACCTCTCGAATTGTCTCTCTGCACGGTATTCCTCAAGCGATCTCTTCAGACCGTGGCAGCATCTTTACCTCGAAGTTTTGGGATTCTTTTCAGAAGGCCATGGGCACGAACATCCGCTTCAGCACAGCTTTCCATCCTTAAACAAGCGGTCAAGTCGAGCATGTCAACCAGATTCTTGAAGATATGCTCAGGGCTTGTGTGATCTCCTTCGGCATGAAGTGGGAGGATTATCTTCCTTATGCTGAATTCTCCTACAACAACAGTTTTCAAGCAAGTTCGGGCAAGGCCCCATTTGAAATTCTGTATGGCAGGAAGTGATGTACCCCTCTCAACTGGTCCGAAACCGGGGAACGTCAGCTTTTGGGTAATGACTTAATCACAGAGGCAGAAGAAATGTGCAAAGTCATTCGTGATAACCTCAAAGCAGCCCAATCCCGCCAGAAGAGCTACTATGATAGTAAGCACCGTGATTTGTCTTTCAAGATCGGAGATCATGTTTACCTTCATGTCTCTCCTATGAAAGGTACTCGTCGCTTCGGTATCAAAGGGAAGCTTGCCCCTAGATACGTGGGACCTTTCAAGATTGTCAGCAAGAGAGGCGACCTCGCCTATCAACTCGAGCTTCCTTCAAACTTTGCAAATGTTCATGACGTGTTCCATGTCTCTCAGCTTCGAAAGTTCTTCAAGACTCCTGACCGCACCGTCAACTTCGAGGACATTGAGATCCAAGAGGATCTCTCTTGTCGTGAGCACCCAGTTGCTATTCTTGAAGAGACTGGACGCAAGACTCGCAACAAGTCAATCAAATTTCTCAAAGTCAAGTGGTCACACCATTCCGACCGTGAAGCTACCTGGGAACGCGAGGATCACCTCCGTTCTGAGTACCCGGCGTTATTTCAGTCCTAGATCTCGGGACGAGATCCTTTCATAGTGGTGGAGTGTTGTAACACCCCGGATGTAACTTTCCCAATTTGTACTCCAACTCTTGCCGTTTCCGGCGTTAAGTTATATTTAATTCCTCGGGTTCGGGTTTTGTCTCTGTGTGTTGTTGTCGTTGTCATGCATCTCATATCATGTCATCATGTGCATTTCATTTGCATATGTGTTCGTCTCATGCATTCGAGCATTTTCCCCGTTGTCTGTTTTGCATTCCGGCGATTCGTTCTCCTCCGGTGGTCATTCCTAGCTTTCTTTTGTGTGTGGGGATTAAACATTTCCGGATTGGACCGAGACTTGTCATGCGGCCTTGGTTTACTACCGGTAGACCGCCTGTCAAGTTTCGTATCATTTGGACTTCGTTACTCCAACGGTTAACCGAGGGACCGAAAAGGCCTCGTGTGTGTTGCACCCCAACACCCCTCCAATTTGGCCCAAAACCCACCTAACTCTGCTTCATCATCTAGAGCGTTTGATCACGATCGCGTGGCCGAAAACCGCACCTCATTTGGACTCTCCTAGGTCCCTCTATGCCTATTTAAACACCCCCCCCCCCGATTTTCGGATCTCCTCCTACCTCCAAAACCCTAAAAATCGCCTCCACGCCGGCCGGACACGTCCGCCGCCGCGCCCCAGCCTACCGCCGTCTACCACCTGTCCCGCCGCCACCCGCTCCAGCCCGCTCCGGCCCGGGGAGAGCCCCGCGGCCCATCCCGCCGCCGCCGCACGGGAGCAGCCCGGCGCCGCCTCGCCTTCTTCGCCGGCGCCGCCTCGCCTCCCTCGCCGACTGCTGCCGCCTCTCTGCCCGCACGCCGGCCGCCGCACGGGAGCAGCCCGGCGCCGCCTCGCCTTCTTCGCCGGCGCCGCCTCGCCTCCCTCGCCGGCCGCCGCCGCCTCTCCGCCCGCACGCCGGCCGCCGCCGACCGCCTCCCCGCTGTGGTCGCCGCGCCACCACCCGGCTCCGGCCTCCTCCTCCCTCCTCGACCACCGCGGCCCCCAACTCCGGCGAACAGGACCCCGGCGTCAAACCTCGTGCAACGTGCAGATCCGGATCGCGGATGAACAGTAAACCCTAGGGGTAAAATTTCGTCTTAAGTCCCTGATATTCCAGATCCAAGTTGCCATGTTCGTAGCTCCGTAACTTTGCATCCATAGCTCGGATTCATGCATATAGCATATCAAAATGTTGATCTCAGAGAGTACATCATTTCATTCCATTACATCATTTTCATTTGAGTTCATCTTGATGCCCGAAATGCTGTTAGAAGAGGGCTACTTGAGATAATTGTCAGATCTGTTACTCCATTTAGGTTTTTGTCATTTTTGCCATGATTATTGTGTGCAAGATATGCCCTGATGCTCTACATATGTTTTGTTAAGGGTTTCGTCATCTTTCTAGAGGTGCAACCCATGTATTTTTAGGATGTGTGTGGTGACTAGTGCAAGCTTGCAAAGTGGTGCACTTACTAATTCTGTTTTCAGGGACATAGTAATTTCACCAAGTCCTGGAGCTGTTTATCTCATGATGTCATATGTTCATGTTGTTTCCTACTGATCCGTGCCTCTTTTGAGGATAATCAGTAAGGATGTTTTGTTAATATTGTAGTGATCTATCCATCCATGCCTTTGTTTGCAATTATGGAGCACCCTAGCTTGAGTCAATCAAGCTCTACTTTTGCTACTTCGTGAATCTGGGCAGATTGTCAACTTGTTTGCAATTTTGCCGGTGATGTTGTAGTTGATCCGTGCATGCTATGCTATTGCTCTTTCCATTTCTAGCTTGAATTTTGTGCCTTATTGATGGATGTATGCTTGTATTTCCATGACTTGCACCGTAGTGAGTGCATTGAGCTCGTAAACATGCCTACTTGAGTTATATTTCAGCATGTGTCAGTTTTTCACCAAGTCTGAAAACTTATTATGTTTTTGCTATGTTCACATGCTTGCAATTGTATTTTCTGATCCCTTTTGGCTCAAGGTCACTAAGGGACTTTTGTTAAGCTCTTTGAGTAGCTCCATGCCATGTTTTACTTTGCCATGTTCAGACCCTGTAGCATATAGTTTTGTTGCTCCGAAGAGGGCTACCTGATCTGAAATTCCAGACAAGTGTTGATTTCACTAAGTCTGAGATTTGTTTGTCATATGCATTTTTGCCATGCTTGTTTGAACCTGTTAATGGATGAATTGGCCGTAGCTCAGTGCTAGACTTTTGTTAAGCATCTTGTGTGCATCCCTGCCATGTATTTTGTTGTCATGTTTGGTTGCTGTAGCATGTTCATCTCATTGCATTTAGTTGGCTACTTGCTGTAAATTGCAGACCGGTGTCATTTTTGAATCGCTTGCCATTTCCAAACCGTAACTCCGATTCCGGCGTTCTTTATATCGTTTTCAAGCGATTTCATCTCATCTTTCCAGTGGAACACTTGGTTTTCCAAGTTGAGGCCAGATTCATGCATTTCCTGTCATATCTTGCATTTTGCATCCCGCATCGCATCCCGCATAGCATGTCATCTTTGCATTGTGTTGTTTGAGTTTGCACGTGGTTGATTGTGTCCTTGTTGCCTGTTTGTCTTGTTTGGGTAGAGCCGGGAGACGAGTTCGCTAACGAGGAGCCCGTTGAGTTTGCTTTCGAGGATCCAGTCAACTCTGACAACTGTGCAGGCAAGATGATCATACCCTCGAAATCACTACTATCTTTGCTATGCTAGTTTGCTCGCTCTTTTGCTATGCCATTGCTACGATGCCTACCACTTGCTTTCAAGCCTCCCAAATTGCCATGTCAAACCTCTAACCCACCATGTCCTAGCAAACCGTTGATTGGCTATGTTACCGCTTTGCTCAGCCCCTCTTATAGCGTTGCTAGTTGCAGGTGAAGATTGGAGGCCGTTCCTTGTTGGAACATTTATTTACTTGTTGGGATATCATTATATTGCCATGTTATCTCAATGCATCTATATACTTGGTAAAGGGTGGAAGGCTCGGCCTCTCGCCTAGTGTTTTGTTCCACTCTTGCCGCCCTAGTTTCCGTCATATCGGTGTTATGTTCCCGGATTTTGCGTTCCTTACGCGGTTGGGTTATAATGGGAACCCCTTGATAGTTCGCCTTGATTAAAGCTTAAATAGTCTTAATCGCGAGGGTGCGAGATTGCTGAGTCCCTGTGGCTCACAGATTACTATTACACCAGATGCAGGGCGTGATGATTCCGCTCCAGGAGACGCGTCTGAGCTCAAGTGGGAGTTCGACGAAGACTCTCAACGTTACTATGTTTCCTTTCCCGATGATCAGTAGTGGTGCCAGTTGGGGGTGAACGGGACCGTTGTCGCATGTTGGGTTCTCTTTTATTTTGGCGCCGTAGTCGGGCCATGAGTGTTTGGTGATGTAATGTTATTTATGTACTTGATTGACGTGGCGAGTGTAAGCCAACTATGTTATCTCCCCTTTATGATTTATATTTCATGGGATGTTGTGAAGATTGCCTAACTTGTGACATATGCCTTCAATGCGATTATGTCTCTAAGTCGTGCCTCGACATGTGGGAGCTATAGTCGCATCGAGGGTGTTACAGTAGGTTAGTCCCAAAATGATATAAAAGTGTAAAATAAAGCCCATTAACATCCAAAATAGATAATATAATAGCATGGAGCAATCAAAAATTATAGATACGTTGGAGATGTATCAAGCTTCCCCAAGCTTAATTCCTAGTCGTCCTCGAGTAGGTAAATGATAAAAGAAGAATTTTTGATGTGGAATTCTTTCTAACATATTTCTCAATGTGATTTTTCTTTATTGTGGCATGAATGTTCAGATCCGAAAGATTCAAGATAAAAGTTTAATATTGACATAAAAATAATAATACTTCAAGCATACTAACTAAGCAATCATGTCTTTTCAAAATAACATGGCCAAAGGAAGTTATCCCTACAAAATGATATAGTCTGGCTATGCTCTATCTTCACCACACAAAATATTTAAATCATGCACAACCCCGATGACAAGCCAAGCAATTGTTTCATACTTTTGATGTTCTCAAACTTTTTCGATCTTCACGCAATATATGAGCGTGAACCATGGATATATCACTATGGTGGAATAGAATGGTGGTTGTGGAGAAGACAAAAAGGAGAATATAGTCTCACATCAACTAGGCGTATCAACGGGCTATGGAGATGCCCATTAATAGATATCAATGTGAGTGAGTAGGGATTGCCATGCAACGGATGCACTAGAGCTATAAGTATATGAAAACTCAACAAAAGAAACTAAGTGGGTGTGCATCCAACTTGCTTGCTCACGAAGACCTAGGGCATTTTGAGGAAGCCCATCATTGGAATATACAAGCCAAGTTCTATAATGCAAAATTCCCACTAGTATATGAAAGTGAGAACATAGGAGACTCTCTATATGAAGAACATGGTGCTACTTTGAAGCACAAGTGTGGAAAAAGGATAGTAACATTGTCCCTTCTCTCTTTTTCTCTCATTTTTTTTATTTGGGCCTTCTTTTTCTCTTTTTTTTGTTTTGGCCTCTTTTCTCTTTTTTCGTCTGGAGTCTCATCCCGACTTGTGGGGGAATCATAGTCTCCATCATCGTTTCCTCACTTGGGACAATGCTCTAATAATGATAATCATCACACTTTATTTACTTACAACTCAAGAATTACAACTCAATACTTAGAACAAAATATGACTCTATGTGAATGCCTCCGGCAGTGTACCGAGATGTGCAATGATGCATGAGTGACATGTATGAAGAATTATGAACGGTGGCTTTGCCACAAATACAATGTCAACTACATGATCATGCAAGCAATGTGACAATGATGAAGCGTGTCATAATAACGGAACGGTGGAAAGTTGCATGGCAATATAGCTCGGAATGGCTATGGAAATGCCATAATAGGTAGGTATGGTGGCTGTTTTGAGGAAGGTATATGGTGGGTTTATGGTACCGGCGAAAGTTGCGCGATACTAGAGAGGCTAGCAATGGTGGAAGGGTGAGAGTGCGTATAATCCATGGACTCAACATTAGTCATAAAGAACTTACATACTTATTGCAAAAAATTCTATTAGTTATCGAAACAAAGTATTACGCGCATGCTCCTAGGGGGATAGATTGGTAGGAAAAGACCATCGCTCGTCCCCGACCGCCACTCATAAGGTAGACAATCAATAAATAAATCATGCTCCAACTTCATCACATAACGGTTCACCATACGTGCATGCTACGGGAATCACAAACTTCAACACAAGTATTTCTCAAATTCACAGCTACTCAACTAGCATGACTCTAATATCACCATCTCCATATCTCAAAACAATTATTAAGTATCAAACTGCTCATAGTATTCAATGCACTTATATGAAAGTTTTTATATTATATCAAATTTCCATGTTATTCTAAAGGACTCTCAAAACAATATAAGTGAAGCATGAGAGAAAAATAGTTTCTATAAAACAAATCCACCACCGTGCTCTAAAAGATATAAGTGAAGCACTAGAGCAAAAACTATATAGCTCAAAAGATATAAGTGAAGCACACAGAGTATTCTAATAAATTTTAATTCATGTGAGTCACTCTCAAAAGGTGTGTACAGCAAGGATGATTGTGGTAAACTAAAAAGCAAAGACTCAAATCATACAAGACGCTCCAAGAAAAACACATATCATGTGGTGAATAAAAATATAGCTCCAAGTAAAGTTACCGATAGACGAAGACGAAAGAGGGGATGCCTTCCGGGGCATCCCCAAGCTTAGGCTTTTTGGTATCCTTGAATTTTACCTTGGAGTTCCATGGGAATCCCCAAGCTTAGGCTCTTTCCACTCTTTGTTCCATAATCCATCAAATCTTTACCCAATACTTGAAATCTTCACAACACAAAACTCAAAATAGAAAATCTCGTGAGCTCCGTTAGCGAAAGAAAACAAAACACCACTTCAAGGTACTGTAATTAACTCATTCTTTATTTATATTAGTGTTAAACCTACTGTATTCCAACTTCTCTATGGTTTATAAACTCTTTTACTAGCCATAGATTCATCAAAATAAGCAAACAACACAAGAAAAACAGAATCTGTCAAAAACAGAACAGTCTGTAGTAATCTGTAGCTAACGCAAGTTCTGGAACCCCAAAAATTCTAAAATAAATTGCTGGAAGTGAGGAATTTATCTATTAATCATATGAAAAAATAATTAACTAAATATCACCTTCCAAATAAAAATGGCAGCAATTCTCGTGAGCGCTAAAGTTTCTGTTTTCTACAGCAAGATCAAAAAGACTTCCCCCAAGTCTTCCCAACGGTTCTACTTGGCACAAACACTAATTAAACACAAAAAACACAACCAAAACAGAGCCTAGGTAAATTATTTATTACTAAACAGTAGCAAAAGGCAAGGAATAAAAATAAAATTAGGTTGCCTCCCAACAAGCGCTATCGTTTAACGCCCCTAGCTAGGCATAAAAGCGAAGATAGATCTAGGTATTGCCATCTTTGGTTTTAGGGAAGAAAAGAGCAAACTTATTATCTATGGCATTAATATTTCTATTTTGATAAAGCACATGGTTGTTAATGGTAGAATAAATATTAAGCATTTTACAGAAATTTGCATCTAAACTAGCTTTCATCTCTTTGATAGATTCGTTTTGGTAGGAGAGCAAAAGAGATGTGGATTCAACCCTCTCATTCATGGGGTTCCCAAATATGGTTTTCATCTTTTCATATGTATCTAGGGCATCCCCTTCAAGAAAACCTTCTTCAAAATAGAATCTAGGACATGCTTAAATGAAGAAGGTAGGTCAACATAAAAGCTCTTTAAGTAAATTACAATTTGGTATTGGGGCACATAGTTGGCCCGGATCCTTAATAGTCTATCCCAAGCATCTTTCAAAGATTCATCAAGTAAATAACGAAAAATTCCGGAATCATCTTCGTCAAAATTATTAAGATTCTCATTGATAACTCCGGTAGGTCCTTCCATAGCATCATTTTTTATGAGTTTAGAGAGAATAGAAGGATTGTCAAAAGTACTAAAACCCGGGAGAGAACCCCCAACCCTTTTTGATTCCGACATTACGAAAGAAAGGTGAGCGAAAGAGATGGCGAATAAACCGGCAAGGGTGAAGTGGGGGAGAGGAAAACGAGAGGCAAATGGCAAATAATGTAATGCGAGGGATAAGAGTTTGTGATGGGTACTTGGTATGTCTTGACTTGGTAATGGCGCCAGAAATGACTCGTTGTGGGAGTCAAATCTTGACTTGACTTGGCGCGAATCTCCCCTGCAACGGCGCCAGAAATCCTTCTTGCTACCTCTTGAGCACTGGGTTGGTTTTCCCTTGAAGAGGAAAGGGTGATGCAGCAAAGTAGCGTAAGTATTTCCCTCAGTTTTTGAGAACCAAGGTATCAATCCAGTAGGAGATCATGCTCAAGTCCCACGCACCTGCACAAACAAATAAGAACCTCGCAACCAACACGATAAAGGGGTTGTCAAGCCCTTCACGGTCACTTACGAGAGTGAGATCTGATAGATATGATAAGATAATATTTTTGGTATTTTTATAATAAAGAGAAATAAAGATGAAAAGTAAAATAAACGGCAAAGGAAACAACTAAGTATTGGAAGATTAATATGATGAAAGATAGACGCGGGGGCCATAGGTTTCACTAGTGACTTCTCTCAAGAGCATAAGTATTGCGGTGGGTAAACGAACTATTGTCGAGCAATTGATAGAATTGAGCATAGTTATGAGAATATCTAGGTATGATCATGTATATAGGCATCACGTCCGAGACAAGTAGACCGAAACGATTCTGCATCTACTACTACTACTCCACACATGGTCCGCTATCCAGCATGCATCTAGAGTATTAAGTTCATAAGAACAGAGTAATGCTTTAAGGAAGACGACATGATGTCGAGGGATAAACTCATGCAATATGATATAAACCCCATCTTTTTATCCTTGATGGCAACAATACAATATGTGTCGGTTCCCTTTTTGGCACTGGGATCGAGCACCACAAGATTGAACCCAACGGTAAGCACTTCGCCCATTGCAAGAAAGATCAATCTAGTAGGCCAAACCAAACTGATAATTCAAAGAGACTTGCAAAGATAAACCAATCATACATAAAAGAACTCAGAGAAGAATCAAAAATTGTTCATAGATAATCTGGATCATAAACCCACAATTCATTGGATCTCGACAAACACACCGCAAAAGAAGATTACATCGAATAGATCTCCAAGAAGATCGAGGAGAACTTTGTATTGAGATCCAAAGAGAGATAAGAAGCCATCTAGCTAATAACTATGGACCCTTAGGTCTAAAGTAAACTACTCACACATCACCGGAGAGGCCATGGAGTTGATGTAGAGTCCCTCCGTGATCAATGCCCCTCCCGCGGAGCTCCGAAAAAGGGCCCGAGATGGCATCTCTCGAGTACAGAAGGTTGCGGCGGTGGAATTAGGTTTTCATGGTGCTCCTGGATGTTTGGGGGGTATGTGGATATATATAGGAGGAAGAAGTACGTCGGTGGAGCAATGGAGGGCCCACGAGGGTGGAGGGCGCGCCCAGGGGGTAGGCGCGCCCCCCTGCCTCGTGCCTTCCTGCCTTGTTTCTTGATGGCCACTCCAAGTCTCTTGGACCATGTTTGTTCAGAAAATCACGTTCCCGAAGGTTTCATTCCGTTTGGACTCCGTTTGATATTCCTTTCCTTTGAAACCCTAAAATAGGCAAAAAAAACAGCAATTTGGGTTGGGCCTCCAGTTAGTAGGTTAGTCCCAAAAATGATATAAAAGTGTAAAATAAAGCCCATTAACATCCAAAATAGATAATATAATAGCATGGAGCAATCAAAAATTATAGATACGTTGGAGACATATCAAAGATCAATATGTGAAAATCTCGTAGGCAATGGATCAGTGATGGATGTCGGATGCGATTCCTCATGCAATGGTTATAACATAGGGTGACACAGAACTAGCTCCAGTTCATCAATGTAATGTAGGCATGTATTCCGAATATAGTCATACGTGCTTATGGAAAAGAACTTGCATGACATCTTTTGTCCTACCCTCCCGTGGCAGTGGGGTCCTATTGGAAACTAAGGGATATTAAGGCCTCCTTTTAATAGAGTACCGGACCAAAGCATTAACACTTAGTGAATACATGAACTCCTCAAACTACGGTCATCGCCGGTAATTATCCCGATTATTGTCACTTCGGGGTTAACGGATCATAACACATAATAGGTGACTATAGACTTGTAAGATAGGATCAAGAACTCATAGATATTCATGGAGACATAATAGGTTCAGATCTGAAATCATGGCACTCGGGCCCTAGTGACAAGCATTAAGCATAGCAAAGTCATAGCAACATCAATCTCAGAACATAGTGGATACTAGGGATCAAACACTAACAAAACTAACTCGATTACATGATAAATCTCATCCAACCCATCACCGTCCAACAAGCCTACGATGGAATTACTCACGCACGGCGGAGAGCATCATGGAATTGGCGATGGATGAAGGTTGATGATGATGATGGCGACGGATTCCCCTCCGCGGAGCCCCGAATGGACTCCAGATCAGCCCTCTCGAGGGAGATTAGGGCTTGGCGGTGGCTCCGTATCGTAAAATGTGATGAATCCTTCTCTCTTATTTTTTTCTCCCCGAACGTGAATATATAGAGTTGGAGTTGAGGTCAGTGGAGCACCAGGGGGCCCACGAGGTAGGGGGCACGCCCAGGGGGGTTGGCGCGCCCCCCACCCTCATGGATAGGGTGTGGGCCTGTAAGTGCATCTAGTGCCCCTTAGTGATTTTGGTGTATTAAAGACTTATAGGTTAAGGGACTAATGCGTTTGTGAGTGTACACAGGTCTATAAGTCTATGAGGAGTTTGATATTTACAGAGAAAGTCGACCCCTAAAAATGAAGTTTTTCGACTGAAGACTTTGGTATTCTGAAGACTTTGAAAGTGAAGAAATTGGTGTGACCTTGAAGACTTGGTATTCTTTCGTGGAACATGAAGCGTGAAGACTTTTGTTTTCGTAGTTTCATTTTCTCTTTCTTGAGTCATAGGAAACACCGTACTGTTAAAGGGGGTCGAGGAAATACTAAGGAAAAATTTCCATGTGATGCTCAACTCAAAATCCTACCCCTACCAATCCCTTCGAGTGAAGCCATTGGAAATCTCATACAGTTCAGTCAATTTCTTCAGTGACAGAGACGAAGTTCTTCTGGTCTCTGAGGAATTTGTCCTGACTAAGGAGTTAGGAATTCGCCAGTGCGAATTGCCTACACAGTGAGGAACATGATAGCCCTGAGGATTTTGCTACTCAAAATTCCGACCATTGCTATGCTATGCGCCAACTGTCCCAAAATATCTATCCACCTAACAGTCATATCATTGAAGGGCATTTATGTCTTATCATGTCGGGCTGCTCCCTACGCTATAAATAGCCGCCCCCTACAACCACTAGCTAGTTGGCTGCTCCGAGAGAAACTGACACTTGTCATTTGAGAGCAACCCATCCTCCGAGGACTTTGAGCGAAAATCATCAAGTGAGGAAAAACCCAAACCCAAACACCTACAAACTCCAAGTGATTGAGCATCACTGAAGAGGTTGATCCTGCGTGGATCTGACGCTTGTTACCTTTGAAGACTGTGCTTCTTCCAGACGGTTAGGCGTCATGTTCTAGAGCATCCAAGAGGAATTGTGGATCGCCGAGTGACCAAGTTTGTGAAGGTTTGGAAGTCACCTGAAGACTTACCACGAGTGATTGGACGAGGTCTGTGTGACCTTAGTTCAAGGAGAATACAGTGAGGACTAGGTGTCCTGAGCTGCGTGTTCGGGACTGGGTGTCCGGGACTATGTGTCCTCGAGTTTAAATACTCAGCCGCTCCAACTAGACGTACAATTGAGACAACAGTTGGAACTGGTCTACCAAATCATTGTCTTCACCAATCTTATTGGTTCCATTTCCTCAACTCTTTCATTTCCTCATAACTGTGTTGTGTGCTTGTTCATATCTGTGCTTGAAGACTTTGACTGAAGACTTTCTCAATTTCCTCAGTTCAATTTCTTCAGTCTGTTTGTCTTCATCCTGTGTTATCTTGTGCTTACTCTTCCTGTACTCTGTGCCTGTCTTCATTTCATCATGATGACTATGCTTGTATTCTGTTATGTTTACTTCTGAGTACTTATTCCGCTGCTAGTTGTTCTTCATAAGGAATTTCCTCACCGGCAAATTCCTCAGTGAAGAATATCATAAAAATCGCCTATTCACCCCCCCCTCTAGTCGATATAACGCACTTTCAATTGGTATCAGAGCAAGGTACTCCCTTGTTTTGTGTGATTTTGGTTTAACCGCCTGGAGTTTTAGTTATGTCGACCGCAGGTATGATCAAGATCTCTGGTGGGTGTCCTACCTTCGATGGGACAGACTACCCCTACCGGAAGAATAAGATGCGAATGCATCTTGAAGCAATTGATAACGATCTCTGGTATGTTGTGGAAAATGGTGTTCCCTCAGTCACACCTTCTCTGAATGTTGCTGATGTGAAGAGATTCAAGCAACTCGACTCTCAAGCGAAGAATATCATATGTGGCCATCTGAGCAAAGGACAGTATGGCAGAGTGAGTGCTTTTGAGACAGCGAAGCTTATCTGGGACAGGTTGTCCAAAGTGAATGAAGGAGTCTCAACTCAGCGTGACTCTCGAGTTGATGTTCTTCGCAATCTCTTCACCTGCTTCAAAAGACTCGACAATGAAAATGTTCAACAAACCTTCGATCTCCTCACTGACATCTCAAATGAGCTTCAAGCACTTGGTGCCACTGACATCACCGACCATGAGGTGGTGAATAAATTGCTGAGATCGCTTGATTCCTCATTTGACACTCTGGCATTGATGATACAAGAACGTGTTGATTACAAGTCACTTGATCCCGCTGATATTCTCGAGAGGCTAAATACTCATGAGTTCCAACTTGCTGAAAAGAGAGATCTCTATGGTTCAAGCTATGGCAGATCACGTGCACTGAAGGCCAAGGCAGTATCTGAGTCCGAAGATGAAGACTCTGGTAGCAGCCTTGGTGATCCTGAAGAACTGAGCCATGATCTGGCTCTGCTCGTGAAGAAGTTCCAAAAGTTCTCAAGACGTGGTCGCCTTGGAAGATCCTCAAGGAGCAATGATTCCTCACCCAGTGACTACAAGAGGCTCTGTCACAAGTGCAAGAAACCTGGACATTTCATTCAAGATTGTCCTCAGTGGGAAAAGGAATCAAAGAAGAAGAAATACAAGGATTACAGTTCTGATGATGCGAAGAAAAATAAGAAATCCACAAAATCTTCATCATCAAAATCCTCAAAGTCTTCATATCACAAGAAGAGCAGCTCCAAGAAGGTTAGGGCATTCATTGGCAAGGAAATGGACTCTGAGGCTAAATCTAAAGAAAATGAGGAAGAGGAGACATTTGAGGAGTCCGAATCCGGAGTGGCGAGCCTAGCTCTCGCTACTGCATTCGTCAGCAAGTCTATCTTCAACACTGAAGAAAATGACCTCACCAACAAGACTGATGAAGGCGATGATGACTACGCTCCCACCTATTGCTTCATGGCAAAGGGTGTCAAGGTACTCAAATATACCTCCTCTGAATCAAGTGAGAATGAATCTGATGAAAACCTTAAGCCCAGCTATTCTAAACTTGCTAAGATTGCTACAAAACAACAAAGGGCTTTAGAAAAGGTTCAAAACATTCTAGACAAAAGTGATGATATGTTGGGTGAAGAAATGGATCGCACTGAAACTTTGACTGAAAATCTTCAGAGACTTCAGTCCAAGCTTGACAAACTTCAAAGTCATCATAACACTCTCTTATCGGATCATGAGAAGCTTTCTTATGAATTTCTTCAAAGAAAGCAAGACCTTGAGAAGCTAAGAGTGAGTTATGAAGATCTTCAGAAGGAGCGCGATTCGTTGCTTGCTCAACAAATTAGTGCTTCTCAGGAAGAATTTGTTCCTCCATGCTTGAAGTGCATTGAACGTGAATCTGCTAATTCTTCACATGAATGTTCAAATGCTGCTAATGTTTCAAATTCTTCACATGCCTCTGCTATCACTAATTCCTCATCTGAGGACATTGCTATTATCACTGACGATGCAGGGCTAAAGGAATTGTACATGACAGGCATGTACAAAAGCCTCAAAGGGCATCAGACTCTTTGTGATGTGCTTAAAAAGCAGATCCTCAACAGGAACCCTAGGAAAGAGGGTATTGCCTTTGAGAGGAAACTCAATGCTGATGGTACATATTGGAAGCCTGAGCAGTACCCGAAAACTACATGGGGTTGCTGCAAAGGGACCTCCAGTTGATCCATCTAACTTATCTGGATTTGCATGTGAATCTCCTCGTTCTGATGATGAGTCTTTTGACTCCAACTATAAACTGTTCAAAAATCAGAATGGTGAAGTATTTGCTATATATGTTGGCACTAACTGCAGGAACAGCCCCCCTATGAAGAAAATCTGGGTTCCCAAAAGATGCCTTGAAAATCTTCAGGTGAATGTCATCATGACGCCACCTGTGAAGAATAGGAACCCCAGATCAAATTCTTCATATGGACCAAATTCTTCATATGGATCATATTCCTCAAAAGGATTAAAGTCCTCATATGAACATCATCGTGCTAACCCGTCTGTTTCGCAGGGAAGATCTAAGGATTATGGATATGTGCATTATTCTTCCAATCATTACGCCCATAAGTCCTCAAAGAATTTCTCTACTTACTCTTATGCTTACTCTAACCCATCTTATGTGAAACGAAATGGACTGGCTTCTATGCCATCCTTCTCATATGGAGCTCGCAGAATGATGAACTCTTTGCCACCCCTTCAGATGTGGGTGGTGAAGAAAAGGAACTAATCTCTTCTGCAAGGTCAGGTCTCCAGACGTACGTAATCGTCTGAAGAATTTACTGGAGACCTGAGTATGCCTGATAGGACACAGGCTAATCATGAAGAAATGAACTTTCATTTCTCACGTCCTTATATTACTTTATATGTTCTTTTGCTTGATGAAATTGATCTGATGAATTGATGTCATATTCTTCACTGATGAAGTATATGAGTTTGTAAGTTGCAGTAATTCATCTGCAGGATGATCAACACAAAACCACTGAGTGGGTCCTCGATAGTGGATGTACAAATCACATGACTGGTGACAAGAATCTATTGATGGATGCTCCATTATCTCCGTCTCATCTGAAGCATATCATCTTTGCCGACAAAGGCAAAAGTCAGGTATTGGGTCTAGGTAAGGTTGCGATCACAAAGGATCGACACATGGACAAAGTCATGCTTGTTGAGTCCTTAGGATACAACCTTATGTCTGTCTCAATGGTTTGTGATCTTGATATGGTTGTTGTCTTTGGCAAGTACCGTTGTGTTGTGGTTATGGAAGCTGACAATTCCAAAGTCTTCGAAGGCTTTAGGAGAGGAGACTTGTATATTGTTGATTTCTCTACAGGACCACAACCAGCCGTGTGCTTACTTGCAAAAGCTTCAGAAGGCTGGCTCTGGCATCGACGACTTGGTCATGCAGGCATGAGGAATCTGCACACGCTTGCGAAGAAGAAGCATGTCATTGGCATTGAGAATGTCAAATTCCTCAAGGATCACTTATGCGGAGCCTGTGAAGCTGGAAAGATGACCAAGGCCAAGCATCCAGCGAAGACTATCATGACCACTACTCGACCATTTGAATTGCTTCACATGGATCTCTTTGGTCCTAATCATTATTCTGCTGTTTCAAATGAAGCATCTCAATATGGCTTTGTTATTGTTGATGATTATTCTCGATACACATGGGTACACATTGTTACTTACAAACATGAAGTGCAGGAAATCTTCAAACGATTTTCCTCGAGGGCTTTAACCAACTTTGGAGTGAAGATCAAGCACATCAGAAGTGACAATGGCACTGAGTTCAAGAATTCTGGTCTTGATGACTATCTTGATGAACTTGGTATTACTCATGAGTTATCTGCTCCTTACACTCCTCAGCAGAACGGCGTCGTAGAGCACAAGAACAGTACTCTTGCTGAGATGGCTCGCACTATGCTTGATGAATACAACACGCCTCGTCGATTCTGGATTGAGGCAATTGACACTGCGTGCCGCATCATCAATAGAGTATATCTTCACAAATTCTTCAAGAAGACTTCCTATGAACTCCTCATTGATAAGAAACCGAATGTAAGTTATTTCAAAGTCTTCGGTGCTAAATGTTGGATTAGAGATCCTCATCACAACTCAAAATTTGCACCGAAAGCACATGAAGGTTTTATGCTTGGTTACGGAAAGGACTCGCACACCTACAGAGTCTTCAACAACGTTCTTCACAAGGTTGTTGAAACTGTAGATGTGCGGTTCGATGAAACTAATGGCTCGCAAAGAGAGCACCTACCTACTGTGATAGATGAACCATCACCTGAGGAAATAATCAAGTTCAAGGCTACTGAGGATGTCATTCCTACTGAAGAATCTGCTGAAGAATTCATTCCAGAACATGAAGAATGTCGAGCTAATGCACCTGAAGAAAATGCTGAAGAAAACATTGATCAAATTCTTCAACGGCAACCAGCTCATCCTCGTATTGCAAAAGAAGTGCAAGTTCAAAAGATCATCAATGACATCAAAGCGCCAGGTCCTCTCACACGCTCAAAAGCTTCACATTTATCTAAATTTTGTGGGCACTATGCTTTTGTCTCTATTACAGAGCCCACTAAGGTAGATGAAGCATTTCTGGAGCCTGAGTGGATTCAGGCCATGCAAGAAGAATTACATCAGTTCGAGCTCAACAATGTCTAGGAACTGGTCAAACGTCCAGATCCTCGCAAGCACAATATCATCGGCACAAAGTGGATCTACCACAACAAGCAAGATGAAAATGGCCTTGTGGTGAGGAATAAGGCACGGCTAGTAGCTCAAGGCTACACACAGGTTGAAGGAATTGATTTCGATGAAACTTTTGCACCTATTGCTAGACTTGAGGCTATTCACATATTACTTGCTTATGATAACCATCATGATATCACTTTATATCAAATGGATGTGGAAAGTGCATTCCTCAATGGTAAGCTTGAGGAAGAAGTATATGTTGCTCAACCCCCAGGTTTTGAAGATCCAAAGAATCCTGACAAAGTCTTCAGACTCAACAAGGCCCTCTATGGCCTCAAGCAGGCTCCATGGGCGTGGTATGATACTTTGAAGGAATTCCTCATGACGAAAGGCTTCCAACTCGGTTCACTCGATCCTACTCTTTTCACTAAATCTTATGATGGTGAATTGTTTGTGTGCCAAATATATGTTGATGATATTATCTTTGGCTGTACTGACCAACGTTACAGTGATGAATTTGCCTATATGATGAGTGAAGAATATCAAATGTCTATGATGGGAGAGCTGAAATTCTTCTTAGGTCTTCAAATTCATCAACAACGCAATGGCATATTCATATCTCAGGAGAAATACCTCAAGGATGTACTGAGGAAATTCGGCATGCAAGATTGCAAAGGCGTCAAAATTCCTATGCCCACAAATGGCCATCTGTGCACTGATGAAAATGGTATCGACTTCGATCATAAGGTATACCGCTCCATGATTGGCTCTTTATTGTACTTATGTGCATCTAGGCCAGATATAATGCTTAGTGTTTGCATGTGTGCCTGATTTCAAGCTGCACTGAAGGAATCACACCATAAGGCTGTGAAGCATATTCTTCGATATCTAGCTCACACACCAACACTTGGATTATGGTACCCCAAGGGCTCGGCTTTTGATCTCATTGGATATTCTGACTCTGACTATGCTGGTGATTGTGTGGACCGCAAGTCAACATCTGGTACATGTCATTTCCTCGGACGATCTTTGGTCTGTTGGTCCTGGAAGAAACAGAACTGCGTATCACTATCTACTGATGAAGCTGAGTATATTGCTGCTGGTTCTTGCTGTGATCAATTGCTATGGATGAAGCAAACTCTTAAGGACTACGGCGTCAACATGAAGAATGTGCCTCTCTAGTGTGACAATGAGAGTGCCATCAAGATTGCTCACAACCCAGTTTAGCATTTGAAGACAAAGCACATTCCGATTCATCATCATTTTTTTTGTGATCATGTATTGAAGGGCGACATTTCTATTGAGCATGTGAAGACTGAAGAACAGCTAGCCGATATCTTCACAAAGCCCTTGGATGAGAAGAGATTTAGCAAGTTGCGGTGTGAGCTAAATATCCTAGAATCTTCGAATGTTCTTTGAAAAGGACACTCATCCTAACACTTATGCAAAATTGATGACTTAGATGTGCAACACATGAAGAAATGTTTTTCTTCAATCAGTGAAGAATAACACTCTTAGTGTGAAGAAATTAATGAAGAATTTGATTCTCATAACCCTACGATAATTGTACGCGGTGTCTGAAATCATCATTCTTATACGGTGGGTCACGCCACCACCAAAAGTCGAAATTCCTCAATTGTTCATATTCTTCAACTTTGCATAGTCTTCACTGTTTCCGTCGTTTTTCTTCATTGGCTATATGTGTGTGTGTGTGTGTGTGAGTTTATGTCCTCTACAGCATTCACTTATTGCTATTTCTTCAAGTTGGTTTTCTACTAAGTGAATGTGATCAGACCCTTCCCCTCTATGCTATACTCAACCCAATCTGTTCATACATTCTTCATGTGCGTTCTATTTGAAACTCATTCAAAATCTTCACTGTGTCCTTGTCAGCTGAAGAAATTGCGAACGGAACTTTAAAAACTATCTTATCTAAATTTTTGGCTTTGCCGCTCAAACCGTTTCGCATCCCACGATATACTTATCCACTCACCCACGATCTAACACGATCTCCACCTCTCACTACGTGGGTGACACATGTCATGCGAATGAGAAGGGTTAGGGGCACATTCGTCCAATTTCTTCGGGCGAGCAGTTTTTCACCGTGGCTATAAATACCCTTCCTTCCCTTCCTCACTTCCTTTACTCCACTCGATCTCTCTCCAGCTCGAGCTTCTCAAACCCTAGCGCCGCCGCTAGTTCATTGCCGCCGGTGAGGAAGAGCTTCACTGCCTCGACCTCGTCGCCGGCGTACTCGCGCCGACCGCGGAAATCTTCACTCCGCTACCGCCGTAGCCGTCTTCTTCCGCCAAGTTAGGGCGTGGAAGATCTGCACAGACGAACTTCACATCTCCTCACTCCAGTTCATCGTGTTCTTCGTTCAGGGTAATTAAAAGTTACTTTTACTGCCCTCGTTGATTCGAATGATTATCTACAAAATCTTCAAAGGTGTTTTTCTTCATATCTTCACACACTGAAACACCTCACATATCATCTGTTCTTGATTCGTTTCTCTAAGCATCATTTTTCTTCAAGATTCCTCAATTGTGTGGATCTTCGATCTATACAACTCTGGAACCTAAGACAAAGAACGCTTAGTGAAATTCTTCAAGACTCATCCGGTCAAATTTCCTCAAACTTGTTCCTTTTGAAAAACCCTCTGAGAACGCATATGACCTCTCCAAATTCCTCGCAACTATACTCTGTTCATAGGTACACATGTCAGCTGTTGAATCACTAGGTTCTTATCAACTTAACTCATTTGGAGTGTTCCTCGAAGAAAAGTTGCATTCTTCTTCAGAGAAATTGTTCAAATTCCTCAATTGAAGAAAATGGCTGATGGTAAAAGGCCACAGAAAGGAGGAAAGAAGCCTGAGGTTATGACTGCTTTTGAGATCCCTGAAGACATCTATGCAGGATACTGCACACCTGCTGAGGAAACCAAGAATGAGCGAAAGGTGCGCATTCAGAAGATAGAGAGGAGATGGGCAAGAGAATGGAGAGAGTACAGATATGTCACTACTAAGTATATGAAGAAATTCACACTCAATCCTCCATTCCTAAGAGCTCCATTGGCACCCGGCCAAATCGCTGATCCCACCAGCCTCAAGCGCGGTGAGGACTATCCTGATGAATGGGCCAAGCGCCAAGCCAAGTTGTCTAAGCAAGCCAAAGAAGTAGTGAGGAAATTTAATGAAGACTCTGCTGCTGCTGCTGCCTCTGCTGAGGCCTTTGCTGTCAAGCCAAAGAAGGCTATGTCAAAGAAGTCTGCGCGCAAGCCAAGTGCTTCACCAACAATGCCCTCAAGGCCAAGTTCCTCAGCAATGCCCTCACGGCCAGAATCCTCAAAGCCCTCACGGCCAATTCCTCATGCTGCTCCTGTTCCTCCAAAGTCCTCAGCTCCTCCGCCAAAGCCCTCAGCTATTCCAACTAAATCCTCAGCACCTGTGCATCTCGCCTCGTGCCAAAGGACTGCAGGCATCTCCATTGCTTCAGGTGTCTCAGCTAGTTCCTCAGCTGCACCAAGTTCTTCAGCTGGCCCCTCACTGCTGAAGACAAAGGCCACTGCTAGACGAGGTCCTCGCCCAAGTCCTCAGAAGAAGAAAGTCCCTTTCCAAGTGTCGTCTGATGAAGACAAAGCTGATGATGATGAACTTGCAAAAATCATCGGAGACAGGCAAGTCAGGGCCGCTAGAGCCAAGGGAACAAATGTGCCACTGCTTTTGGATCCCAAGTTGATCCTCGAGTACATTGATGTTTGGCACAAGGACCCCAACACTCCCATGCCTGATTTCAAGATGACTCCTGGTCAAAGTCACATGCTGACTCATTTCATACAAGAATAGAAATGGAAATTTGAACAGGGGAGGAGAGTGAAGAAAGCGCAGTACAAGAAAGACCGCTTTCTGAAGCAAAACGTTCTGAAGCTTTCACCTGAAGAACTTGTCGCTCTCCAATCAGAAATCAAGAAACTAAGTGATGAATTTGATCTCTATTATGCTGACTGGCTGGGAGCCAAAGTCAGATTTTTGAAAATAACAGAACAGTTCACCACAAATGGTGCGGCCCCAACGCAACAGGAAATTCCTCAGGCTGAAGCATCTGCTCAGCCGACTGAAGAACATGCCAGCACCGCTGATGAAAATCAGGCTACTGGAGAAAATGTGAGTTCCAGGGCTGATGATTGCATTCCAGCCGCTGAAGAAATTGCCAGGGCACCCACTAGTGGTGCGCCTGAAGAAAATGAAGAAATCAGGGCAACTGCATCAGTTGAAGAAAATCAACCAGATTCCTCAGCTGCTCCTGCGCCAACTTCAACTCCAATCCTTCCATCTGCATCAGATGTGAAGAAGACCAAGGCTGCAGAGCGTGCTGCAGTGAAGAAAAGGGGAAGCATCAGCTGCTCAGATTCTTCAGCTCCGAAGAAGATGAAGCCTATGACAAGTTCATTTGCAAATCCCATTGATGCTGCTCCCATCTCAACCAGGCCATCAAAGGACCTTGTTCCTTTTGATGAAGAATATGTGATCCCTAGCGGATCTGATGAAGAAACTCCTTCTGCTACTTCGTTAGAGCAGATTGATGAAGAAATTGAAGTGGATGTGATCCCTTGCAACACCTGTCATCTCCTCGCCCATGCCTCAGTTCACCGCTGAAGAGGCTGGCGTTGAAGAAATGGAAGATGAAGATGTGGACGTTGGCTGCTCCACACCAGTAATGAGTGATGAATTCTGGGAAAGTTAACATCCCAACTCTCCAATGTTCACACTGCTGCAGCAAATACCTCAGTCGCCCGCACCAACTGTTCAAATGGGCTCTAAAGAAACTCACCCCACTGCATCTGTACATGAGGAAATTCCAGCCACTAGCGCTGAAGAAAACGCAGCTGTTGAAAAACTAAAGACGCAGAATGCCACTAAGGAGGAACCAGAAATTCCTCAGCCTGAAGAACCAGCGATTGAGATTCCTAAGGTCGTGATGCAACTCACTGACACTCCTCTGCCGAAGCCAAATGATCCATTCTCACGCAAGCAAAAGTTCAAGGCTGATGATTTCTTCGGCGAGCACGTATTCTTCGAAGATTACAACCCATATAACTCTGCTCGCATTAGGAAGAGCCGTTTCTAGACTGCTAGTCAAGCCAATTTCTATTCCTCAGTGTTGTTCAACAAGGAGAAAATCTTCTACCATGAGCATATTCCTCACGTGGATATGGAATCTCTGTCGTGCTTCGCACTAGTCCTCAGTGTTCTTCACGATGCTGGACTGCTAAACTTTTGCTCTGGCATCTGCGATTGGAATGAAGAACTGATTCTTCAATTCTATGCAACGCTGCACATCACAGGCGATGCTGAAGATGTGAATTCATGGGTGCTGGACTGGATGTCTGAAAACACTCACTACACTGCACCAGCCTCTGAATTGCTTCGTGCTCTACCACTCAGTCCTCCCCTTGAAGAAGCTCGCTGCATCTACAGTGAACCTTAGCTCACACATCATTACATGCAGGTGCTGATGAAACCTTTGAAGTCAGGTCAAGCACCAAGAACCAAATTCCTCGTGAAGGAATTGCTTTACGTGCCTAGAACAGTCTATCGTATTCTTACGAGGAAAATCAGTCCTATCAAAGGCCACGACTCATCTGATGAGGAAATTGTTGGCATCATGAAGAATCTGGTATTCAACATCGTTCATGGCATTCCTGTCAATTATCACGATTTCTTCATGAGGACTATGGCAAATGTTGCACTGTCTCCGTTTGAGCTGAAGCCTTATGCACCTTGGATTATGAGATTCCTCAGGACAAGGTCTTCACTCAACTACAAAGCTGATTTCCAGAATCACCTCAGCTACTTGCCCCCAATTGAAGTCCTCAAGCAGACATATTCCTTAGTTGATGGAAAGGGCAAGGCACCAGCTGTAATAGATGAAGGCATTCGTCCATTGGATGGTCAATTTCGCAAAGCTGCTTCTTATTCCATCAATGATGACTCTGCCACACATGACTCTGCCAATGCACCCAAGTCCACTCCTCAAGCCACTGCTCCGCACGTGATGACTGATCGTGAACTTCTGCTTAGTCTTCACCAGAAGGTGGATCGAAATCACAAATGGGTTCAGAGTCAGTTTGGTTCACTTCTTCACAACATGACTGCCACACACAATGCAGTGAAGAAAAACCATTACTACCTCCATCAAGTCTTCGGTCGCACCTGGGCAATCCTGTCACATCTGTATGGTGAAGACGATCTAAAGCAAATGGGTCTCAAAGAAGATTTTGACTGGTCTACACCTCCACCAAAGAAATTCAAGAAGGTTACGGTTCCTTCTCTGGTGGCCAGCTCATATTCTTCATCGCGCGACACTGATGAACATGAAGACTTGGACGACACTGCAGCATGCCCTACTACAACAAACGACCCCAACAACGTTGGTGCTCCGTCATCAACTTGATATTCTTCAGGGGCGTTAGTCCTCATATTCGATCCTTTTTGTCATTTGATGACAAAGGGGGAGAATTTTGAGTTAGTCTTCAAGTGGGTATTTCTATATGGGCATTTTTTTGTTAAGTTACAACTCTCGTTCTTCTGAGACTTTATTGGATCGAGTTGTAATCTTAAACCCCGATGGTGCTCTGATACTTTTGAGATGTTTTTCTGCATGCTTATTCCTCATTAAATATTATTGCACGCATGCTGAATTACATCAGTCACCATATTTCATCTTGCATTTCAAATTCTTCACTGTTATATGTCAAATGCATGTATGAATTACAAGATATAGGGGGAGATCTCCATGATTCAACTCTTCAAGTGTGCATTGCTTCAAAAGCAAATTCCTGACTATGCACATCTTCAGGGGGAGTTCTTCTATATCTTGCAATCAAATTCCTCAATAACAGTACTAACACTTCATATGTTTATCCCCGTTGAAAACTTAACCTATATTGTCATCAATCACCAAAAAGGGGGAGATTGCAAGTGCATCTAGTGCCCCTTAGTGATTTTGGTGTATTGAAGACTTATAGGTTAAGGGACTAATGCGTTTGTGAGTGTACACAGGTCTATAAGTCTATGAGGAGTTTGATATTTACAGAGAAAGCCGACCCCTAAAAATGAAGTTTTTCGACTGAAGACTTTGGTATTCTGAAGACTTTGAAAGTGAAGAAATTGGTGTGACCTTGAAGACTTGGTATTCTTTCATGGAACATGAAGCGTGAAGACTTTTGTTTTCGTAGTTTCATTTTCTCTTTCTTGAGTCATAGGAAACACCGTACTGTTAAAGGGGGTCGAGGAAATACTAAGGAAAAATTTCCATGTGATGCTCAACTCAAAATCCTACACCTACCAATCCCTTCGAGTGAAGCCATTGGAAATCTCATACAGTTCAGTCAATTTCTTCAGTGATAGAGACGAAGTTCTTCTGGTCTCTGAGGAATTTGTCCTGACTAAGGAGTTAGGAATTCGCCAGTGCGAATTGCCTACACAGTGAGGAACATGATAGCCCTGAGGATTTTGCTACTCAAAATTCCGACCGTTGCTGTGCTATGCGCCAACTGTCCCAAAATATCTATCCACCTAATGGTCATATCATTGAAGGGCATTTATGTCTTATCATGTCGGGCTGCTCCCTAGGCTATAAATAGCCGCCCCCTACAACAACTAGCTGGTTGGCTGCTCCGAGAGAAACTGACACTTGTCATTTGAGAGCAACCCATCCTCCGAGGACTTTGAGCGAAAATCATCAAGTGAGGAAAAACCCAAACCCAAACACCTACAAACCCCAAGTGATTGAGCATCACTGAAGAGGTTGATCCTGTGTGGATCCGATGCTTGTTACCTTTGAAGACTGTGCTTCTTCCAGACGGTTAGGCGTCATGGTCTAGAGCATCCAAGAGGAATTGTGGATCGCCGAGTGACCAAGTTTGTGAAGGTTCGGAAGTCACCTGAAGACTTACCATGAGTGATTGGACGAGGTCTGTGTGACCTTAGTTCAAGGAGAATACGGTGAGGACTGGGTGTCCGGGACTGTGTGTCCTCGAGTTTAAATACTCAACCGCCCCAACCAGGCATAGAACTGAGACAGCATTTGGAACTGGTCTACCAAATCATTTTCTTCACCAAGCTTACTGGTTCTATTTCCTCAACTCTTTCATTTCCTCATAACTGTGTTGTGTGCTTGTTCATATCTGTGCTTGAAGACTTTGACTGAAGACTTTCTCAATTTCCTCAGTTCAATTTCTTCAGTCTGTTTGTCTTCATCCTGTGTTATCCTGTGCTTATGCTTCCTGTACTCTGTGCGTGTCTTCATTTCATCATGATGACTATGCTTGTATTCTGTTATGTTTACTTCTGAGTACTTATTCCGCTGCTAGTAGTTCTTCATAAGGAATTTCCTCACTGGCAAATTCCTCAGTGAAGAATATCATAAAAATCACCTATTCACCCCCCTCTAGTCGATATAACGCACTTTTAGGGCCCCTTGGCCTTGATTCTTTCGCCAGTATTTTTTATATATTCCAAAAATATTCTCCGTTGATTTTCAAGTCATTTCGAGAACTTTTATTTCTGCACAAAAATAACACCATGGCAATTCTGCTGGAAACAGCGTTAGTCCGGGTTAGTTCCATTCAAATCATGCAAGTTAGAGTCCAAAACAAGGGCAAAAGTGTTTGGGAAAGTAGATATGATGGAGACGTATCAACTCCCCCAAGCTTAAACATTTGCTTGTCCTCAAGCAATTCAGTTGATAAACTAAAAGTGATAAAGAAAAACTTTTACAAACTCTGTTTGCTCTTGTTGTTGTAAATATGTAAAGCCATCATTCAAGTTTTCAGCAAAGATTATGAACTAACCATATTCACAATAACATTTAGGTCTCATGTTTACTCATATCAATGACATAATCAACTAGCGAGCAATAATAGTAAATCTCAGATGACAACACTTTCTCAAAACAATCATAATATGATATAATAAGATGGTATCTTGCTAGCCCTTTCTGAGACCGCAAACGTCACAACATAACCGGGTGACTATAAAGATGCTCTACAGGTGTCTCCGATGGTGTTTGTTGAGTTGGCATAGATCGAGATTAGGATTTGTCACTCCATGTATCGGAGAGGTATCTCTGGTCCCTCTCAGTAATGCACATCACTATAAGCCTTGCAAGTAATGTAACTAATGAGTTAGTTACAGGATGTAGCATTACAGAACGAGTAAAGAGACTTGCCGGTAATGAGATTGAACTAGGTGGGTAGATACAGACGATCGAATCTCGGGCAAGTAACATACCGATGAGAAAGGGAACAACGTATGTTGTTATGCGGTTTGACCGATAAATATCTTCGTAGAATATGTAGGAACCAATATGAGCATCCAGGTTCCGCTATTGGTTATTGACCGGAGATGAGTCTTGGTCATGTCTACATAGTTGTCGAAGCCGTAGGGTCCGCACGCTTAACGTTCGATGACGATCGGTATTATGAGTTTATGTGTTTTGATGTACCGAAGGTTGTTCGGAGTCCCGGATGAGATCACAGACATGACGAGGAGTCTCGGAATGGTTGATACATAAAGATCGGTATATTGGAAGCCTATGTTTGGACATCGGAATGGTTTCGGGTGAGTTTGGGCATATACCGGAGTACCGGGAGGTTACCGGAACCCCCGGGAAGTATATGAGCCTTATTGGGCCATAGTGGGAGCGAGGAGAAGGGAGCCTAGGAGGGGGCGCCCCTACAAGCCCAATCTAAATTGGGTGGGGGCCAGCCCCCCTTTCCTTCCCCCTCTCTCCCCCTTCCTTCCTCTCCTAATCCGACTAGGGAAGGGGGGGGGGATCCTACTCCCGGTGGGAGTAGGACTCCCCTTGGGCGTGCCATAGAGGGGCCGGCCCTCCCCCTCCTCCACTCCTTTATATACGGGGGAGGGGGCACCCCATAGACACACAAGTTTGATTGTTTAGCCGTGTGCGGTGCCCCCCTCCACAGATTTCCACCTCGGTCATATCGTTGTAGAGCTTCAGCGAAGCCCTGCGTCTGTAACTTCATCATCACCGTCATCACACCGTCGTGCTAACAAAACTCTCCCTCGACACTCAGCTGGATCTAGAGTTCGCGGGACGCCACTGAGCTGAACATGTGCAGATCGCGGAGGTGTTGTACCTTCGGTGCTAGGATCGGTCGGATCTTGAAGACATACGACTACATCAACCGTGTTTTCATAATGCTTCCGCTTACGGTCTATGAGGGTACATAGACAACACTCTCCCCTCTTGTTGCTATGCATCACCTAGATGGATCTTGCGTGTGCGTAGGAATTTTTTTGAAATTACTGCGTTCCCCAACAAGATGTTGTCCCCCTCTCATAGCTATGCATATCCATGGATCGGTCTTGCATGTGTGTAGAAATTTTTTGTTTTCCATGCTATGTTTCCCAACACTTCTTTTTCCGGCTCAGGGGTGAAGTCGGGTTCACTATTGTTGTCTACTTCAATGTTCTAGTGTGAAGTAGAGCGTTTCTTGAAGATTTTTTGGCAAGGCGTGTTTCTTGGAAGAATTCACCTTCAAATGTGTCTGGGTTAATGTGACGTTCATAATCCTCTTCATTGGGGGTGGGGTGGTCTAACACGTGGCGTCACTTCATAAACGACATCCCAACCATTCAGATTTGGATCAGTTTGGCAGGCCCACTGTAGATAGAAAACTTGGGTCGCCTATTGAGTCGTACTATAGACATCGGGAACATCTAAATGGGTGCTTTGTTTGATTTCGACTAGCCCTATATGTTCATAAGTCCTTCTAGTCTCCTTCGGCTGGAACCAATAACATTTGAAGACTACGACGTTCGGGGGGTTTTCACCATATAATAGAAGTTCATAAATTGCTTCAACTCTCCCATAATACTCGATACCTCCATCGCCGATAGCAGAGACACAACAATTTATAGACTTTCGGTCGGCCATAGATAGCTCTTTGCCGTAGGTACGAAAGCGATACCCATTGATGTCGTATTTGTCAAATGAACAGACCTTATATTCAACACCATTAGCGACTTGTCTCAATTCGTCGTCCATAGACTCTGAATTAGCCTACAAGTTTAATACAAATGGATTGTTGCATTAGCCGCAAATTAGACGAAGAAATGAGTATGGTCTAATGAAAATTGCTGTTTGTTTGAACCAAGAGATGAAAGCGGGAAAGACACCTCCTTGCGTTGCCAGAAGCTCATACTATTCGATGGATTCCTTTTGGATCACCACTCCATCCGAGAATTTGGCGACGTATCGACTATATCAAAAAAATATCTGGAAATAAGAGCAGTTTAAAGGAATTAGAATTTGCTAAATAATGTACCGCGAGAACTTACTCGATGTACGGCCGCACTTCTGTTAGGTTGGTGAAGATATACAACGAAATGATCCACCATTCTTCGACATCCAATGATATTGGTTTCGAAGCACCGGCTGGTGTGAGATTCCCTTTGAATAGGATGAGGTTGGATCCACCTTTTTATGGTCGCCGGCATTGTACCGAGGCTTCGGATTATGCAAATGACGATTTTTGGCTTCGTAGTGTCCTGTCATGAAGTTTGTTGCCTCCTTAGTAATGAATGCCTCAGCCATCGATGCTTCAATTCTACGTTTATTTTTACATTTTGCTCGGAGCGTCTTCTGCATCCTCTTAATTGCATAGCACCAACAATTTTGCACGCCCCCCCCCCAATCTTGCATTATGAAGTTCTGTTTGTTAAAGGCGTCGTATGTCTTGAACCCATTATCCCAAGCTTCTTACAATTCGTCCTTAAGCGGCTGCATGTACACATTCATATTCTTCCCCGGATAGTTCAGCCATGGAATTATCAACATCAAAAAAATGTTCTTTCTTTGCATAACCTGTCCGGGGGAGGGAGATTGAGTGGAAAGACAAATACGGGCCAACAACTGTATTGGGCTGCCGTCAGACCAAACACACTGAACCCATCCGTGCTGATGCCGACTCGAGGATGCCTTGGATCTGCCGCCTTTTCCGCATAGAATACATCAAGGCGCTTCCACGCTTCACCATCCGATGTGTGTACCATCGTCAGATTCTCATCTGCATCTAGTTTGGTTCTTTTGCCCTCTTTGTGCCATGTCATCTGTCAGGCTATCTCTTCAACCATGAAAAGACATTGAAGTCTTGGTACGATTGGCATATATCGAAGAACATTAACAGGGATTTTGGTCTGCGTCTTCTCACCCATACCATTGTCTACCACAATATACCTGGAAGACTTGCAAATGGGACAATATTTCAAGTCCGCATACTCAAGCCTAAATCAGACAAATCCTTTCTCAGAGGCATGTATCTTCTCACAGGGCATCTTAAGAGCATAGAGGATTTTGCCTTTGGGTAGAAAACATCCAAATATTGTCATCATCGCGTCGTAGCATTCTCTGCCCAAGTTGAATTGAGCCTTGAGAGCCATTATTTTTGAGATGGCATCCAGCTGACAAAGCTCAGTGTGCTCATGAAGAGGATGTTTTGAAGACTCCAACATTTCATTGAAGGCCTTTGCAGATTCCTCCATCTCTTCGTACGAATCCCGAGCATCATCAAAGTTTTGCACCATGTCTTCCATCCCGGTACCATGCTCGTCCGTGCGACGACGAGCCACCTCAGCTCTGGCACATTGGGCAGACTCACCATGGAATGTACACACCATATAACCAAGCGTAAAACCACTCTTCTGCAGGTGTTTTCCCATTTCATCCCATGTCCTCTTTTCCCAATTCTTGCACCGGACACAAGGGCACCAGTTTTTCCTCTGGCCATTTGCAAATGCGGCTTTCACAAACCCCTTGGTTTTTGTTAACCATTCATTGGTAATCTCTTTTTGACTAATGTGACCGATGTATATCCACACATGATCACTCATCTTGCTTAGCTACTGTACAGACAAGAAATATATATAATTCAACACGTATATTCATTAGTTAATCTAGTTTGGCAATTTTATTACGTCCATGCAACCTACACTCTAATAGTTAAAGATAGGTCCTAATCCCACCCGAGTATGTGTAGATTGAGTACGTTCTCCATGCTCTACCCCATTCCGAGACAAAATTTCAGGAGCACCTCCCCGCTGTTCTCTGGATACACGTCTCGGCAAAAAGTCGAGAGAATGTGCATCCGGAGAACAACAGGGAGGCGCTGACAAAATTTTGTCTCGGAATGGGGTAGAGCATGGAGAACGTACCCAATCTACACATACTTGGGTTGTCCGTGGAAATCCTGGACAATGCGAATGAGTTACAGTGATAAATATGCAACTAAATGCATATTTATCAATGCAACCCTTTCTGACGTGAGACGCATACTGGTTACGCGACTTATCATGAAAATGAAATCTACTCACATGATTAAAAGAGCGTAGGAGGTGCATGTGAATTCGTAGCTCACCCTCGGCTATAGAGGAAGTAGTCGAACAACGGCGGGATCATGGACAAAAAACTTCGACCAATGAGGACTCCAAGGAGATGAAATAGCACAAAGCCTACAAAATTTTACCGATCGAGTCAAGAAAATTTAGGCCATCACGTCACTTAAAGCATCGACACTTTTTTCTACTTCTTTTTTTTCATCTTCTTCTTCCTTCTTTTCATCTTCTTCTTCTACTTCTTTTCTTCTCCTAATAATTTTTTAATCCTTATTCTTCTTATTTTCTTCTTTTCATCTAACCTCGACCCCTTTTTCTTCTTCTCCTCCTCTTCTTCTTATTCTTCTTCTTTTCTTCTCCTAATAATATTTTTCTAGAACTAACCTAACTAACACACTAGTAACTAACCTAACTAACCCTAGTAACTAACCTAACTAACAGTAGAAAAAAAGAAAAAAAATAGAGGGAAGAGGTTCACCGGAGTGGGGTGGCGGGTGGGGCGGCGAGGCCGTGGGGCAGTGGCGAGGCGACGAGGCCGCTGGTAGGGCACCGGGGCGGCGGTGCGGCGGGCGGCGAGGCCGCGTGGAGATGGGTGGGACGGCAAGGCGGCTAGGCCGCGGGTGTGGCGGGGCGGCGAGGCCTTGGGTGGGTCGGCGGGGATGCAGGGCAGGTGGTGGGGGCGGCACGGCGGGGCGGCGGTGGTCGGGGTGGGGGCGTGGTGGAGTGAGAGGGCGGGAGTGGGAGGTGGGGTGGGGCGTCATTAGGTAGCATTTGGTTTGTCGTCCGCTGGCGGGCGGCAAAGAGGTGGGGTTGATGGTCCGTTAGGGTTTGGGCCTCCACTGGACCCCACCAACCTCTTTGTCGTCCGCTAGCTGATGGCAAAGAATCTTTGCCGTCCGCCAGCGGACGGCAAAGAATTGGCTGATGGCAAAGGGGGTCTTTGTTGTGAGCCAATTCTTTGTCATACATTTTCTAGAAGCAGATGGCAAAGGCCTTCTTTGCCGTCCGGTAAAGAGCTGATTGATGGTAAATTCTCTGTTTCCAGTAGTGAAACTGTGAGTAGGCACCCGCGCAGCTAGTGTGTAGATGCTGGAAGCCGGCCACCGCGGTGCTGCCTGTTGCACGTGTGCTGGAAGCTGTCGGACCGCACCGCCTGCCTCTGCGAGGCATGCCGCCAGTGCAGCTGCATATGCCATTGCTCGCCATTCGATGTCGTAGCCGTCCTGGAGGAGCGTCAGCGTCTATGGCTCTCGCCTCCTCGAGCTCAGATGCAACAACATATATGTTGCAATTTTTGCAACAAGGGTATTGCTGTAGAAAATTAGATGTAACGGGAGATGTTGCAATTTTTGCAACAAGGGTCTTGCTGTAGAAAATTAGATGCGATGGGAGATGTTGTAATTTTTACAACAAGGGTCTTGTTGCAGAAAATTAGATATGATGGGAGGTGTTGTTGCATTTTTTGCAACAAGGATCTTGTTGCAGAAATTAAACGCGACGGGAGATGTTGTAGTTTTTGCAAGGGTCTTGTTACAGAAAATTAAAAAATAAGATGTTTTGCAATAAAGGTCTTTTGCAGAAAATTATAGAAAATAAGGTTTCGCAACAAAAGTCTTGTTGTAGAAAATAAAAAAAGAGTGTTTGCAACAAGTGCACTGTTGCAAGAAATTAGAGAAGATGATTGAACGATTTTCGTCACACAATCAAACGGCTCGTGAGGCGACGAATCTTTTGAAAAGATCCACCGGCCGACGCGTAGCACGCCCCAATGAAGAAACCTAAAAAATCGAAATAAGAAAATACTAAGCAAACGCAGCGAATCCCGAACCAGCGATCTCCTCATCAGGCCACACTACGTTAGCCATCACACCATGTTACCTGATTTATCAACGTACATCCTTTTCTCTCTTTACTTATTTTTGTTTTCCTTTTTCTTTTTTCCTTATTCCTTTTTTTCTTTTTCATTTCTGTTTTCTCTTTTTTCTTCTTCGTCGTTCGATGATTTTTCTTTCAAATTCATTAACTTTTTTCTTTAGATTCAATGTTTTCTCAAATTTGATGAAATTTTTTCAAAGTCGGTGAACTTTTCTAAAATCCGATGAGTTTTTCAAAATCCGTTAAGTTTTTCAATTTCGACGAACTTTTTCAAATTTGATGAACTTTTTTCAAATTCAATGAACTTTTTTTGGATGCGTTGAACTTTTTTCAAATTGTATGAACTTTTTTCAAATTTGATGATTTTTTTCAAATTCGCTGAACTTTTTTAAGTTGCGGTGAACTTTTTTTAGTTGCGGTGAACTTTTTTTAAAATTGTAAGAACTATTTTCACATTTGATAATATCTTTCTAAAAAAACCATTATTTTTTTTCTAAATTGACGAACTTTTGTTTTCAATTTTGATTAACTTTTTTCAAAATCGACGAACTTTTTCCGAATGCTTTGTGTTTTTTTCAAAATTGAACAATTTGTTTTTCATATTTGATTAACTTTTTCAAATTTGATGAACTTTTTTCCAAATTTGATGAACTTTTCTCAGATTCGATGAACTTTTTTCAATTATGTTGAAGTTTCCTCAAATATGATAAACTTTTTTTCAGATTCGATGAACTTTTTAAAAAACACCAATGATTTTCTTTCAAATTTGAAAAAAAGTTTGTGCATTTTTGAAAAAAATAAGTTTCTTTGATTTTTTTAGAAAACTGCACGCATTTAGCCAGAAAAAGGAAAGTAAAATGGTGAATGAAACCGTTACAGAAAAAGAGAAAATGAAAAACAAAACGATTTGGGAAGCTTCCCACACCGAGGGCTTTGCGAGCTTGTAAAATAAATAAAACGATTTTATGTAACCACACGGCGTTCGATGGTGTAGTGGTTTGTGCCTTGCGATGGCAAGGGTGAGGTCCTAAGTTTGATTCTGTATCTCCCGCTGCCTACCGTTTTTATGGGTAACTAGGGACTTTATTAAGGAGTAATAACCATCGGAATACAAATAATATCTGGTAATGTCCCTAGCCATAAATGACGCCATACTGTAAGAGATGAAACTGGCTTCGTCAAAGCATGGACTTTAAAATTGTTCTCCCTGTGTTCAAACTTGAAGGTGACATGTTGGAACTCCTTCCTTTGCTCCCTTATTTCATGTAGAACTGGTGCATAGTGAGTTGCTGCACCTTTGTCAATATTACTCACCACTTCCAAACAGTCAATGGCTATTATCATATGGGTGAGATTGAGATCCTTAGCAAGTGCCAAAGCCTCATTACATGCATGTGCTTCAAGGACCATCAAAGACCACAGTAGAGGCTCCGAAGAAGTGGCATGTAACACATCGGATGTAACTTGCCATATTTGTAACTTTGACTCTTGCCATTTTTGGCTTTAAGTTATGAGATTCCCTTCGTGGTTAGGTTTTGTCTTTTGTTTCGCATTTTGTTCATGTCATGCATTTCATATCATGTCATCATGTGCATCGCATTTGCATTCGTGTTCGTCTCATGCATCCGAGCATTTTCCCCGTTGTCCGTTTCGCAATCCGACACTCCCACATGCACCCGGCACACCCCTCTTGTCTCTTTTCGTGAGCGGGAGTTAAACATTCTCAGAATGGGTCGAGATTATTCAAGTGGCCTTGGTACATCACCGGTAGATCACCTATCAAATTTCGTTCCATTTGGAGGCCGTTTGATTCTCCAACGGTTAATCGGGTAACCACAAAAGCCCCTTGTGTGTTGCAGCCCAACACCCCTCCAAAACAGCCCAATAACCTATCTAAACCATCTTCATGTTCTTCGCCATCGGATCACGATCGTGTGGGCGAAAACCGGACCTCATTTGGACACTCCAAACGCCCTCTACCTATAAATATGTGCACCCCTCCAAAATCTCGCAGTCCAAACCCTAAAATTCTCCCCGCCGCCGCCGGACACGTCTGGATCCCGCCGGACAGTTCGCGCCACCGCCCCGCGCCTTTTTCTTCCTGCCACATGGCGCCGCCCGCCCGCCGCCGCCGGCGGCCCGCGCCGCCCGAGGGTGGCCCGCAGAGCCCATCGCTCGGTCGCCGCCGCCCCGCGCTCCCCGCCGCCTCCCAGCGCCGGCGCTGCCGCCGCGCGACCCCACGCCGGCGACCCCGCCGCCCTTCGCCAACCTCGCCGCCCTTCGTCGACCCTGCCACCGCGTGCCCACGCGCCGCCGCCCAGTGCCTCGCAGGCGCCGCCCTGCCACCGTCCTCGCCGGATCCGACGCCTCCAGTCGCCTCTCCGGTCTCCTTCCTCCTGTCCGGCCAAGTCGGGCGACTCCCCGACGAACCTTGGTTTCCATGCCCCGAAGCCTAGATCTGGAATCCGGAGGGTAAAATCACCTAAGTCCCGAAACTCTGTAATATTTTCAAGCCTACTTCATCATGTCGTATATCGATGACCGTCGCTCCAAATCTTGCATATGGTATGTGAAAATGTTCGCCTCGTTGAGCTCTCCATGGTAGTAGCATTTCCATGCATTTTACTATCCTTTATGTTGCCATTTTCATCAATGCAAGAGTGCTATAAAATGTTAGCTGCTGGTACTTATCAGATCATGGTGATTTGTCATTTTTGTTGCATTTGATGTGTGCATCTTATGAGCATGAGGTCTACATGTGTTTTGAACTACATCATGCCATCTTTACAGAGGTGCAAGTCTTGTATTTTTGTGATCTATGTGATGACTAGCACAAGCATGCAAAGTAGGCTCCACAATGTTGCTGTTTTCAGGGACTTAGGATTTTGCTAAGTCTTTTCCTGTTGTTATTTAGATGCCATGTAAACTTGGTGCTAACATGAGATCCCTGCTTATTTTGAGATAATTTAGTAAGGATGTCTTGAACATGTGGTTATGCTCTATCCATTTATGCCCATGTTGGAAATTATGGAGTGCTCTAGCATGTCTGTTTCTTCCTCTACTTTTGCTATAAAATGTTCCTAGCAGAATGTTAACATGTTAATTAATATTGCCATGGTTGTTGCTAGTGATGAATGTACCCTATGAACTTGCTCTTGCCATGATTAGCTTCATGAACATGTCTTCTTGCTATTGGTATGCTTATGTTGTCATGCAATTCTTTGTGGTGAGTGCCATGAGCTCGCAAAGTTGCTATCATAATTCTGTTTATGTCGTGCTCTGTTTTTCTTGTCTGAAACTGTTAATAAAACTTGCTATGTTTACATGGGTGCCATCATATCTTTTGTCCCTTTTTGGCTCATGTTTAGTAAGGGAGTTTTGTTCTATGCATTTATTAGAATCATGCCACGCCTTTAATTGTCACGATATGTTCCGGTAGAATGTTGTTTGCTTGCTCTAAACATTGCTTCCTGATGTTGTTTTGGACATGTTAGTACTTTCACTAAGTCAATGAAGCTGATATCTTTTGCACTTTGGCCATGCTTGTTTCAACCTGTTCTAATGTGATTTAGTCATAGCTCAGTGTTCATGTTTTGTCAAGCATCTCTTGTACATCACTGCCATGTGCTTTGTTGCTATGTTGGAGTGCAGTAGCTTAGATTCTTGTTGCATTCTAAGTGCTATCATGCTGTTAATCACATATTTGCGTCATTCTTATTTTTCTTGCCATTTGCAAACCGTGCATCCATTTTCGGTGGTCTTTATATCGATTTCAACCGAAATCATCTCATCTTTCCAGAGGCATATTTGGTTTTTCAAGTTGATGCCTTGTTCATTATTTCCCTTCCAGAGCACGCATATGCATTGCATATCATATCTTGCATATCATGCAATGTATTGCATCATGTTGCTTGTGCATTGCACCGTTATTGATTGTTGTTCCATTGCTTGTGTTCTTGCCTTGGGTAGAGCCAGGAGACGAGTACGTGACCGAGGATCCTGTTGAGTATGCTAACAAGGATCAAGTTTTTGACAACTCTGAGAATTTGCAAGCAAGATGACCATACCCTCGAAATCACTTCTATCTTTACTTTGCTAGTTGTTCCTTCTATCGCTATGTCGTGCTACCTACCACTTGTTATATCATGACTCCCATATTTCCATGTCAAGCCTCTAACCCACCTTCCTAGCAATCCGTTGTTTGGCTATGTTACCTCTTTTGCTCAGCCCCTCTTATAGCGTTGCTAGTTGCAGGTGAAGTAGAAGTATGTTCCATGTTGGAACATGGATATGTTGGGATATCACAATATCTTTTTTTTATTTTAATGCATCTATATACTTGGTAAAGGGTGGAAGGCTCGGCCTTTTGCCTGGTGTTTTGTTCCACTCTTGCCGCCCTAGTTTCCTTCATACCGGTGTTATGTTCCTTGATTTTGTGTTCCTTACGCAGTTGGGTGTTATGGGAACCCCTTGATAGTTCGCCTTGAATAAAACTCCTCCAGCAAGTCCCAACCTTGGTTTTAACATTTGCCACCTAAGCCTTTTTCCCTTGGGTTCCGCGGACTCAAGGGTCATCTTTATTTTAAACCCTCGGGCCAGTGCTCCTCTGAGTGTTGGTCCAAACTGGGCGATGTCCGGCGCCCTTTGGGCAACCAGGGTCTATGCCAACCCGACGTCTAGCCCATCCGGTGTGCCATGAGAAGGAGATACGTGCGACTCCTATCGGGATTAGTCCGCACATCGGGCGGCTTTGCTGGTCTTGTTTTATCATTGTCAAAATGTCTTGTAACCGGGATTCCGAGACTGATCTGGTCTTCCCGGGAGAAGGAATATCCTTCGTTGACCGTGAGAGCTTGTGATGGGCTAAGTTGGGACACCCCTGCAGGGTATAAACTTTCGAGAGCCGTGCCCGTGGTTATGTGGCAGATGGGAATTTGTGAATATCCATTTGTAGAGAACTTGACACTTACCTTAATTTAAATGACCAACCGCGTGTGTAGCCGTGATGGTCTCTTTTCGGCGGAGTCCGGGAAGTGAACACGGTCTTGTGTTATGCTTGAACGTAAGTATCTTTAGGATCACTCTTGATCACTTCTAGCTTCTCGACCGTGTGTTGCTTCTCTTCTCGCTCTTATTTGTGTATGTTAGCCACCATATATGCTTAGTGCTTGCTGCAGCTCCACCTCACTACCTTCTCCTACCCATCAGCTTAAATAGTCTTGATCTTGTGGGTGTGAGATTGATGAGTCCTGGTGACTCATGGATACTTCCAAACAGTTGCAGGTGCCGAGGATACCAGTGTAGGTGATTCTACTGAACTCAAGTGGGAGTTCGACGAGGATGTGGGTCATTACTACGTTTTGTTTCCTGATGATCAGTAGTGGATCCCAGTTGGGACGATCGGGGATCTAGCATTTGGGGTTATCTTCCTTTATTTTGGTTCCGTAGTCAGACCTTTGATTGTATTTTGTATGATGTATGGTTTATTTATGTATGTGTGAAGTGGCGATTGTAAGCCAACTCTTTATCCCTTTCTATTCGGTACATGGGATTGTGTGGAGATTACCCCTCTTGCGAAAAAACTACCATGTGACTAAGCCTCTAAGTCGTGCCCCGGAACGTGGGAGATATAGCCGCATTGTGGGTGTTACAAGTTGGTAATCAGAACCATCCTCGACTTAGGAGCCCCCTGCTTGATCGAATCGCTGACATTGTTGAGTCTAGAACAAAATGTTTTGAGTCTTAGGATTATATATATCGGAGAGTAGGATTCTTTTTACTCCTCAGTACCTTCGTCTCTCTGGTGAGGCCTCCTGATATAGAAGTTTTGACTCTCCTCTCCTCAAATTTCATGAATTTTTTTTAGGATCAAGTGGGTATCTTGGAATCGTTCTGATGGTCTTGTGACGAGAACATTGTTCTTGGTGCCTCCTGACATTTAGGGGTTGTGGCAGTGTCCCGGGGAGTTGAGCTGCAAGGTGTTGTCATCACAATATTATCGTTGTAGTTCTGGAATACCTGAGTTCGCCGACATCAAAAATCTCATTTATGCAGTTGTTGGTGAGATAACCTCGACGCCACCCAGTACTGGGGCGGGAGTTCAGGAGTATTGCCATAACTTATATAACGGATGCTTTTCGAAGGTTGAGGTACATTCTTTCCGAAGGTTTCTTGGTTATGTGTTGAAGGATGGATACAGCTGGATGTAGGAATTGTTAGTTTGGGTGAGATATTATGCTTCCCCTGTATCCCCAACACCTGATTGCATAACCAGAAAGTTTCGGGAGTTTCATAGGTGGGAATTCAATTAGCTCTAGTATTTCTTCCCGCGGATATTTGTTTTGTGATTGGGTAATCCTTACCACTTATTTGTTCATATCCCTACCTTGTTGTTTTATTCATCTACCTTTATCTAAGTGGCTTCTCACCTTAATGGATGTGTGATGATTTACTTTGGAATTCATTCGTTCATCCTTGTTTGAATGTTTATTGTGAAGACTACATGTTGCAATTTCGATCCATTGATTCAACTTGTATCTCTATTTTTCAAAATTCTAACGGATGTCACCCTCTTCAGGATGGCTCCTGCAACGCATCAAAATCCGGACCGCAATGATGGGGATCAGTCGAACCCTCCGCCACCACCTCCACCTCTGGAGGCATGGCAAGCTGTCATGGCAGCCACCAACGCCAACACTCAGATGCTTTTGCAACTCTTGCAAGAGCGCAACCAAGGGCAAGGCAACCAAGGAAATCAAGGACAAGGCAACAATCAGCCTCAATTTGCTACCCTCAACCAGTTCCTCACAAACCAGCCGAAGTCTTTCAGCAAATGTGTCGAGGCCACAGACGTCGATGATTGGCTCGTGGACATTTGCAAGCATTTTGAATGTAGCAATGTCAGACCTGAGGACTTTATCAAGTTTGCTTCATTTCAACTCAAGGACCAAGCTGCTAAGTGGTTTCAACAATACAGAGATTCCAGAGGAGGTCGTGTGATTACCGCCGAGACTCCAAAGCTCATCACATCCCACCAAGTGTTGCTGAGAGTAAGTGTGAGGAGTTTCGCAATCTCAAGCGAGGCAGCATGTCCGTGTACCAATACAATATCCAGTTTTAGAAATGTGCTCGCTTCGCTAAACAAGACGTTCCTGATGAAAAGAGTATGATCTATTAATTCAGAGGTGGCCTCAGAGAAGATCTGTAGTTAGCTCTCGTGCTTCTTGAGTCAACTAAGTTCGATCAATTCTATAACATGGCACTAAAGCAAGAAGCTGCTCAGCTCAAGTGTGAGGCTTCTAAGAAGAGAGTCAGGGATGCAGTTCAGTCTTCTTCTTCATCACAAGTGGCAGCTAAGCAACAGAAGTACTGGTTGCCTCCTCCTCCGTTTCGTCAGCCCTACCAGCAAAAGAGCAAAGGTGGAAATGGATCTTCCCACCCACCCAACCAAGTCTATCAGAACAAATCTCAGTCTCAAACTCCAAGGTCCAGTGCTCCTTATCATCGTTCGCTCTCAGAGGTTACTTGCAACAAGTGTCGGCAGAAAGGGCACTATGCAAACAAATGCTTCAACCAAAGGCGCCTTCCGCCTCCTCCTCCTATGAGATCTTCCAGCAATGCAGTGGTCAAGCATAATTCCAAGTCTGCAAAGGTGAACATGATGAACGCAGCTCAGGCAGAGGATTCTTCAGAAGTGATCATGGGTAATCTTCCTGTTAATGACTTTCCTGCAAAAGTTTTATTTGATACTGGTGCATCGCATTATTTCATTTCAAGACCTTTTGCATCGAAGAACGAGTTGGTTTTCTGATATTTGCCTAGAAATTTATCAGTTGTCTCTCCGGGTAAATTCATGAACGCAAGCTCCATGATTCGGGATGTTTCTATCAAGATGGGAAACTATAAATTTCTGTCTTCTCCAATTGTTCTTGGTGACTCAGATATTGATCTAATTCTCGGCATGCACTGCCTATCTAAGCACAAGGCTCAGCTTGATTGTGCTGCTAGGCATATTCAATTGACACACTCTTCTGATGATGTGATCATCTATGTCGCTCGAGACGAAACCATTCGACTGTTTTCTCTCAATGAGAAGGGCGAGTTGAATGCCATCTCTCAGATTCCAGTCGTTTGTGAATACCAAGACGTCTTTCCAGAAGAGCTTCCGGGAATGCCTCCTCGCCGGCCAGTTGAATTCGTTATCGATCTTGAGTCTGGTACGGAGCCCATTTTAAGCGTCCTTACAAGCTTGGACCAGAGGACTTGAAGGAGTTGAAGAAACAACTCGATGAACAAGAGCGTATGGGTCTGATTAGACCGAGTTCATCTTCATGGGGTTGTGGTGTTCTTTTTGTCCGGAAGAAGGATGGAACGGAACGACTCTGCGTCGATTACCGTCCGTTGAACAACAAGACAATTAAGAACAAGTATCCACTTCCCAACATCAATGATCTATTCGAGCAACTTAAAGGTGCCAAAGTATTCTCCAAGCTTGACCTCCGTATGGGTTATCATTAGATTCGCATTCCTGAACAAGATATCGCCAAGACAGCATTCAGAACAAGCTATGGTTCTTATGAATATACTGTCATGTCTTTCGGCCTTGTCAATGCTCCTCCAACGTTCTCTCGCATGATGAACTTTATCTTCAACCCTTACACAAATGATTTCGTCCTGGTGTATCTCGATGATATCTTGGTCTTTTCCAAGAATAAGGAGGATCATGCCAGGCATTTGAGATTGGTGCTCGACAAGCTCAGAGAGCATCAATTCTATGCAAAGTTTTCCAACTATGAGTTCTGGCTTGATGAGGTTCTTTACCTTGGTCATATCGTCTCTGCCAAGGGCATCGCTGTTAATCCCGAGAAGGTGTCTGAAATTGTGAATTGGGAACCTCCTCAGAATGTCAAGCAGCTCTACAGTTTTCTTGGGCTTGCAAGTTATTATCGAAGATTCATTGAGAATTTCTCTAAGATTGCAAAGCCTCTTTCCAACCTCCTCCAGAAGCATGTCAAGTATGTCTGGACACCTGAATGTGATGTTGCTTTAAACACCCTAAAAGAGAAGCTGGTCATAGCTCATGTCTTGACTCCTCCCGATGAATCCAAGCCATTCGAAGTTTTCTGTGATGCTTCCTTGCAAGGTCTCGGCGCTGTGTTAATGCAAGAGATGAAAGTTGTGGCTTATACCTCTCATCAGTTGAAGACCAACGAAAGGAACTACCCCACTCACGATCTTGAGTTGACGGCAATTGTCCATGCATTATTAACGTGGAGACATCTCTTGTTGGGAAGGAAAGTGGACATCTTCACAGATCATAAGAGCCTCAAGTACATCTTCACTCAACCTCAGGCAGACTCGATGGGTCGAAATAATTCAAGAATACAATCCAAGTATTGAATATACTCCAGGCAAGGCCAATGTCATTGCAGATGCTTTGAGTAGTAAGGCTTACTGCAACAGCTTAATTCTCAAGCCCTTCCAACCGGACCTTTGTGAAGCTTTCCGCAAACTGAACCTCCAAGTTGTTCCTCAAGGCTTTCTTGCCAACCTCCTAGTCTCTCCTATTTTGGAAGATCAAATTCGTGAGGCACAACTTCTGGATTCCATGGTGAAGAAGGTGAAACATGGGATTTCTAAGAGCCAACCCAAATACAAGTGTTATCGCATTGATGACAAAGACACTCTATTCTTCGAGGACCAAATTGTGGTTCCTAAAGGTGATCTAAGGAATATCATTATGAACAAGGCGCACAATTCCCTTCTATCCATTCATCCTGGAAGTACGAAGATGTACCATGACCTCAACCAGTCATATTGGTGGACTCGAATGAAGCGAGAAATTGCTCAATTCGTGAATGAATGTGATGTCTGCCGAAGAGTGAAAGCAAAACACAAACGACCAGCTGGTCTCCTCCAACCTCTTGCTATTCCAGAATGGAAGTTTGACCATATTGAAATGGAGTTCGTGACTGGATTTCCCAAGTCCAAGCGTGGGAATGATGCTATCTTCGTTGTCATCGACAAGCTTACTAAAGTGGCCCATTTCCTTCCAATCAAAGAATCTATCACGGCAGCTCAGTTGGCAGAGCTATACACCTCCAGGATTGTCTCTTTGCACGGCATTCTACCACTGATATCTTCAGATCGTGGAAGCATTTTCACCTCCAAGTTCTGGGACTCCATCTAGAAGGCCATGGGCACCAACATTTGCTTCAGCACAGGTTTCCATCCTCAAACTAGTGGCCAAGCGAGCGAGTCAATCAAATCCTTGAAGATATGCTCAGGGCTTGTGTCATCTCCTTCGGTATGAAGTGGGAAGATTGTCTTCCATATGCCGAGTTCTCCTACAACAACAGCTTCCAAGCGAGTTCGGGCAAGGCCCCATTCAAAATTCTCTATGGCAGAAAGTGTCGTACTCCTATCAATTGGTCAGAGACTGGTGAATGCCAACTTCTTGGCAACGACTTAATCACAGAAGCTGAAGAGATGTGTAAAGTCATCCGTGAAAATCTGAAAGCCGCGCAATTGCGCCAAAAGAGTACTATGATAGTAAGCACCATGACTTGGCTTTCGAGATCGGAGACCATGTCTGCCTCCGCGTCTATCCAATGAAAGGTACTCGTCGCTTCGGTATCAAAGGGAAGCTTTCCCCTAGATACATGGGTCCTTCCAAGATCATTGGCAATAGAGGCGACCTCACCTATCAACTTGAGCTTTCGTCCAACTTCGCAAATGTGCATGATGTGTTTCGCGTGTCACAGCTTCGCAAGTGCTTCAAGACTCCTGAGCGCACTAGCAACTTTGAAGAGATTGATCTCCAAGAAGATTTGTCTTGTCATGAGCATCCTGTTGCTATTCTTGAAGAAACTGAGGGCAAGACTCGCAACAAGACAATCAAATCCCTGAAAGTGAAGTGGTCACACCATTCCGACCGAGAAGCCACCTAGGAGCGCGAGGATCACCTCCGTTCCGAATATCCGGGGTTCTTTCAGTCCTAGATCTCGGGACGAGATCCTCTTGTAGTGGTGGAGTGTTGTAACACCCTGGATGTAACTTGCCATATTTGTAACTCTGACTCTTGCCATTTTCGGCTTTAAGTTATGAGATTCCCTTCGTGGTTGGGTTTTGTCTTTCTTTTCACATTTTTTTCATGTCATGCATTTCATATCATGTCATCATGTTCATCGCATTTTCATTCGTGTTTGTCTCATGCATCCGTGCATTTTCGCCGTTGTCTGTTTCGCAATCCGACACTCCCACATGCACCTGGCGCACCCCTCTTGTCTCTTTTCGTGAGCGGGAGTTAAACGTTCTCGGAATGGGTCAAGATTATTCAAGTGGCCTTGGTACATCACTGGTAGACCGCCTGTCAAATTTCGTTCCATTTGGATGCTGTTTGATGCTCCAACGGTTAACCGGGTAACTGCAAAAGCCCCTTATGTGTTGCAGCCCAAAACCCCTCCAAAACAGCCCAATAACCCATCTAAACCATCTCCATGTTCTTCACCATTGGATCACGATCGTGTGGGTGAAAACCGCACCTCATTTGGACACTCCAAACTCCCTCTACCTATAAATATGTGCACCCCTCCAAAATCTCGCAGTCCAAACCCTAAAATTCTCCTCGCCGCCGCCGGCCAGTTCGCGCCGCCGCCCCGCGCCTGTCGCTACCTGCCACGTGGCGCCTCCCGCCGCCGCTGCCCGCCCGTGCGGGCCCGAGGGAGGCCCGCCGAGCCCATCGCCCGGTCGCCGCCGCCCCGCGCCCTCCGCCTTGCCCGCACTCCACGCCTCCCAGCGCCGGCGCTGCTGCCGTGCGACCCCGCCGCCCTTCATCGACCCTGCCGCCGCGTGCCCGCGCGCCGCCACCCGGTGCCTCGCAGGTGCCGCCCCGCCATCGTCCTTGCCGGATCCGACGCCTCCAGCCGCCCCTGCAGTCTCCTTCCTCCTCTCCGGCCAAGTCCGGCGACTCCCCGATGAACCTCGGTTTCCATGCCCCAAACCCTAGATCTGGACCGGAGGGTAAAATCGCCTAAGTCCCGAATCTCTGTAATGTTTTCAAGCCTACTTCATCATGCCGTATGTCGGTGACTGTGGCCCCAAATCTTGCATATGATATGTCAAAATGTTCGTCTCGTTGAGCTCTCCATGGTAGTAGCATTTCCATGCATGTTACTATCCTTTATATTGCCATTTTCATTGATGCAAGAATGCTATAAAATATTAGTTGCTGGCACTTATCAGATCATGGTGATTTGTCATTTTTGTTGCATTTGATGTGTGCATCTTATGAGCATGAGGTCTACATGTGTTTTGAACTAAATCATGCCATCTTTACAGAGGTGCAAGTCTTGTATTTTTGTGATCTATGTGATGACTAGCACAAGCATGCAAAGTAGGCTCCACAATGTTGCTATTTTCAGGGACTTAGGGTTTTGCTAAGTCTTTTCCTGTTGTTATTTTGATTCCATGTAAACTTGATGCTACCATGAGATCCATGCTTATTTTGAGATACTTCAGTAAGGATATTTTGAACATGTGTTTATGCTCTATCCATTCATGCCCCTGTTGGAAATAATGGAGTGCTCTAGCATGTGTTTTTCTTGCTCTACTTTTGCTATAAAATGTTCCTGGCAGAATGTTAACATGTTAATCAATATTGCCATGCTTGTTGCTAGTGATGCATGTACCCTATGAACTTTCTCTTGCCATGATTAGCTTCAAGAACATGTCTTCTTGCTATTGGTATGATTTTGTTGTCATGCAATTATTTGTGGTGAGTGGCATGAGCTCACAAAGTTGCTATCATAATTCTGTTTATGCCATGCTCTGTTTTTCTTCTGTTTGAAACTGTTAATAAAATTTGTTATGTTTACATGGGTGCCATCATATCTTCTCTGCCTTTTTGGCACATGTTCATTAAGGGAGTTTTGTTCTATGCATTTAGTAGAATCATGCCACTCCTTTAATTGTCATGGTACCATGTTGTTTGCTTGCTCTAAACATTGCTTCCTGATGTTGTTTTGGACATGTTAGTACTTTCACCAAGTCTGTGAAGCTGATATCTTTTGCACTTTTGCCATGCTTGTTTGAACCTGTTCTAGAGTGATTTAGCCATAGCTCAGTGTTCATGTTTTGTCAAGCATCCCTTGTACATCATTGCCATATGCTTTGTTGCTATGTTGGAGTGCAGTAGCTTAGATTCTTGTTGCATCCTAAGTGCTATCATGTTGTTAATCACAGATTTGCGTCATTCTTGTTTTGCTTGCCATTTGCAAACCGTGCATCCGTTTCTGGTGATCTTTATATCGATTTCAACCAAAATCATCTCATCTTTCCAGCGGCATACTTGGTTTGCCAATTTGATGCCTTGTTCATTCTTTCCCTTCCGGAGAACGCATATGCGTTGCATATCATATCTTGCATATCATGCCATATATTGCATCATGTTGCTTGTGCATTGCACCGTGATTGATTGTTGTTCCATTGCTTGTATTATTGCCTTGGATAGAGCCGGGAGACGAGTACGTGACCGAGGACCTGTTGAGTACGCTAACGAGGATCAAGTTTTTGACAACTCTGAGAACTTTGCAAGCAAGATGACCATACCATCAAAATCACTTCTATCTTTGCTTTGCTAGTTGTTCGTTCTATCGCTATGTCGCACTACCTACCACTTGTTATATCATGCCTCCCATATTTCCATGTGAAGCCTCTAACCCACCTTCCTAGCAAACCATTGTTTGGCTATGTTACCGCTTTTGCTCAGCCCCTCTTATAGCGTTGCTAGTTGTAGGTGAAGTTGAAGTTTGTTCCATGTTGGAACATTGGATATGTTGGGATATCACAATATATCTTTTTTTAATTTAATGCATCTATATACTTGGTAAAGGGTGGAAGGCTCGGCCTTTTGCCTGGTGTTTTGTTCCACTCTTGCCGCCCTAGTTTCCGTCATACCGGTGTTATGTTCCTTGATTTTGTGTTCCTTACGCGGTTGGGTGTTATGGGAACCCCTTGACAGTTCGCCTTGAATAAAACTCCTCCAGCAAGTCCCAACCTTGGTTTTAACATTTGCCACCTAAGCCTTTTTCCCTTGGGTTCCGCGGACTCAAGGGTCATCTTTATTTTAAACCCCCGGGCCAGTGCTCCTCTGAGTGTTAGTCCAAACTGGGCGATGTCCGACGCCCTTTGGGCAACCAGGGTCTATGCCAACCCGACGTCTGGCCCATCCGGTGTGCGATGATAAGGAGATACGTGCGACTCCTATCGGGATTAGTCGGCACATTGGGCGGCTTTGCTGGTCTTGTTTTATCATTGTCGAAATGTCTTGTAACCGGGATTCCGAGACTGATCTGGTCTCCCCGGGAGAAGGAATATCCTTCATTGACCGTGAGAGCTTGTGATGGGATAAGTTGGGACACCCCTGCAGGGTATAAACTTTCGAGAGTCGTGCCCGCGGTTATGTGGCAGATGGGAATTTGTTAATATCCGTTTGTAGAGAACTTGACAATTACCTTAATTTAAATGATCAACCACATGCGTAGCCGTGATAGTCTCTTTTCGGCGGAGTCCGGGAAGTGAACACAGTCTTGTGTTATGCTTGAAGGTAAGTAGTTTTAGGATCACTTCTTGATCACATCTAGCTTCTCGACCGTGCGTTGCTTCTCTTCTCGCTCTTAATTGCTTATGTTAGCCACCATATATGCTCAGTGCTTGCTGCAGCTCCACCTCACTACCTTCTCCTACCCATAAGCTTAAATAGTCTTGATCTCGCGGGTGTGAGATTGCTGAATCCTCGTGACTCACGGATACTTCCAAACAGTTGCAGGTGCCGAGGATACCAGTGCAGGTGATTCTACTGAACTCAAGTGGGAGTTCGATAAGGATCTGGGTCGTTACTATGTTTCGTTTCCTGATGATCGGTAGTGGAGCCCAGTTGGGACAATCGGGGATCTAGCATTTGGGGTTGTCTTCCTTTATTTTGGTTCCGTAGTCGGAGCTTTGATTGTATTTTGGATGATGTATGGTTTATTTATGTATTTCATGACGTGGCGATTGTAAACCAACTCTTTATCCCATTCTATTTAGTAGATGGGATTGTGCGAACATTACCCCTCTTGTGACAAAACTACCATGTGGCTATGCCTCTAAGTCATTCCCCGTCACGTGGGAGATATAGCCGCATTGTGGGTATTACAAGTTGGTAATCAGAGCCATCCCCGACTTAGGAGCCCTCTCCTTGATCGAATCACTGACGTTGTTGAGTCTAGAACAAAATGTTTTTAGTCTTAGGATTATATATATCGGAGAGTAGGATTCTTTTTACTCCTCAGTCCCTTCGTCGCTCTGGTGAGGCCTCCTGACGTAGAAGTTTTGACTCTCCTCTCCTCAAATTTCACAAAAAAAACTTAGGATCACGCGGGTATCTTGGAATCGTTTCGATAGTCTTGTGACGAGAACATTGTTCTTGGTGCCTCCTGACATTTAGGGGTTGTGGCAGTGTCCCGGGGAGTTGAGCTCCGAGGTGATGTTGTCACAATTTTATCGTTGTAGTTCTGGAATACCTGAGTTCACCGACATCGAAAATCTCTTTTATGCAGTTGTTGGTGAGATAACCTCGACGCCACCCAGTACTGGGGCGGGAGTTCGGGAGTATTGCCATAACTCGTATAACGGATGCTTTTCGAAGGTTGAGGTACATGATTTCCGAAGGTTTCTTGGTTATGTGTTGAAGGATGGATACAGATGGATGTAGGAATTGTTAGTTTGGGTGAGATATTATGATTCCCCTGTATCCCCAACACCTGATTGCATAACCAGAAAGTTTTGGGAGGTTCATAGGTGGGAATTCAAGTAGCTCTACTATTTCCTCCCATGGATATTTGGTGTGCGATTGGGTAATCCTTACCACTTATTTGTTCATATATGTACCTTGTTGCTTTATTCATCTACCTTTATCTAAGTGGCTTCTCAACTTAATGGACGTGTGATGATTTACTTTGGAATTCATTCATTCATCCTTGTTCGAATGTTTATTGTGAAGACTACATGTTGCAATTTCGATCCATTGATTCAACTTGTCTCTCCGTTTTTCAAAATTCTAACGTATGTCACCCTCTTCAGGATGGCTCCTCCAACGCGTCAGAATCCAGACCACAATGATGGGGATCAGTCGAACCCTCCGCCACCACCTCCACCTCCAAAGGCATGTCAAGCTGTCATGGTAGCCACCCACGCCAACCACTACAAAAAAATACACTTCCGTGATGATACGTGTTTGTCACAGTAGGTCACATTTTCTGTCATGCATGTACATCCATGAAAATTTTATGACAGAATCAAGATAGTCATACCTGTGATGTCCTAGAAGTGTTCCATGACATTACCAAAATTATCATCATGGAAGTGTCCACTTCCATGACGATAAATCACGCATCACAGAATTGCTTTTGTCAAGGGTGACTGACACGTGGCGTCCACCGTAACGGAACACCGTTAAGCTATCGGGTCCGGTTTTGGATCCGATAACCCGTTAACTGCCCTGACCAATGGGGATTTTCCACATGTAAAATCATCATTGGCTGGAGGAAACACGTGTTGGCTCACCGTTGGGACAGATGTCATCCACTCATTGGACCCAAAGCGCCTATGATACCTCGACACATGGCACGGCCCAACAGAGGCCCATTCCTGTGAAAAGGCCGGCCCATTTGACTTGATCAAAAGGTGGCGGGCCGGCCCATGGCAAGCCTGTTAACGGCATGTTCGCATATAGCCCATTTACAGCCTGCTAACCCAGTGCCCATTTACGGCCTATCCGAATTAGGCCCAGTAGCGTCATCTGGGCCGTCCGATATAATTCCAGCCCATTTTAACTTCCGGCCCATGTATGGCCCCTGACGTCTTTCAGCCCATATGAGGCCCTTATTACTCTCGGCCCATTAGCGGCCCGTGGTAAAACTGGCCCGTAATGAACAGTGTATCACTTTATACCCATTAATGGCACATGGTGAAACTGGCCCATAATGAACAATGTATCACTTTATGCCCATTAACGGCCCATTATTCTGTTGGGCCGTTTCCAGCCCATGTTATCTTTCGGCCTTCTCGGGGCCCATTTATTCTTGGGCTCATTTCCATATTCATTTACTTATGGCATGTTACTGTCATTTTCTGCTTGTGGCCAAATTCAGCCTGTGGTTACAGTCGGCCCGTTTGTGGCCCGTTAATACGTTGGGCCGTTTTCATAGCGTCATCAAAATACGGCCGATTAACGACGGCCCGTTATGATCGGCCCACGAAGGATTTCAACTCTAGCCCATTTACGACCATAATGTGGTCTGTTATTGGCCCATGTTTGGCCAACTGATCATACGGGCCGTAGAAGGCCCATTGATGATACGGCCCATAGAAGGCCCATTGTTTCTACGGACCTTAGAAGGCCCATTGTTTCAACAGCCCGTAGGAGGCCCATGTTAACTATAGCCGGTGGGCATCAAAGTTTGCCACCAGTGCAAATATAGGGAACACCCTACACTATACAAAAATGGCTTGCTGTTTTTTTTCAGCCGGTGGCTGCACGTTAATAACAAATTTTGTATCGCACCAAAACAAATTACAACTATAAAACAAAAGGAAGGTTGGCATAAAAGTTAACAGTCTAGCACATAAATGCGCCACCAGAAGTTCAGAAGCTTAGTTCATTTGACCTGACTGTTACGTTTTCATGATGTATTGTCCGATGGAGCACCATAACCTTCGCCTTAAGTTCTCCTAGGCTCCTGAACAACATAGCAAATGTCTGATAGTCAGGTTTCAAAACCATGCATATCTTGACAACATCGAACAATGTCTCTCCTTGTTTCACAAAGGGTCTCTGTTAGGGAATGGACTTGTGTCTGGAGCGCAGGTACAACATTGTTTTGAGCTTGCATATCTTGATCATGAGGCAGTTTGGACGAGATTGCCTTAACAACCAAGCTAGTATTACGTAGGAACGTGCTTTTGGCACTTTTAGTGGACAGGTACTGACCCACTGCAGCAAGAGCTGACATTGCGGTTATAGTTGCCTCGCCACCTTTAGAAGGTGGCGGTTCCACCATTTTTTCCATAGCTCGCTGAAAAGTTGTGGTTTTACATTAGTAGTACCAGAACAGAAGATATTAAGGAGGCAGCAAAACCAAACAAAATAGCTTTGGTCTATATTCAGAACTTATTTTGGTGAACCCATGTAAAATAATAGTTGTATTTTATTGCAAGGTTCATAATAAAACCAGGTTCCAAACATATGACCATGTACCATCGCTAATGTATTGTCTATTTCTTCACATTGTATTGAGGGCTAAGGATAAAGAGACAAAGTTTATAATATGGTAAGCAAAGTATGACATCATTCATATCACAAAACAACTGAGAACAGACAAACAGGCAATTGTAATGTTGGGTGGGCAAGTCCAGCATGGAACTAGATTACAGGTCAAGATCAAAGGAACATCACTCCTCTCTTTTAAACCTTGTAAGGTGCAATGATACGCTAAGACAATTGTGTATAAAATTGAAAAGAGTAATAGACATTGGCTGCAAACCATGCAGTTCAAGGCATAAGTCAGAGTAAGTAGTAGTTAAAAGGCATGAGGATTAAGGACTTACAACAGCGGCTTTGACTGGTGTAGTCATGCCCCTCTTCTTGCTGGTGTGACAGTCCTTGAAGATTTCCACAGCATTTGGTTCAGGTACTTTTTGGTCCTTGCGGGCTTTCCTTTGCATTTGGAACAAGTCAATATAGATATGATAATATGGTACAACGAAAAGAGTGAAACAGCAGCTAATTACAAGAGCCTCGCAGTGTGCAATATAGCTACGAGATCCTGTCATTTGTTGGAACTTCACTTTCGTACGGTTGGCCTTGTTCTTTGAACAATTCACCTACAACAAGATAGATTTGTGTGGCACATGCGTAAATAGGACTTCAACATGTGATCAGATCACATATATATAATGTACCTGATACTTCGGATCGGACCAGTGTTTAACGAGGCCTCTCCAGTCTTCATCAGATATATTTTCCACTGGAGATATTTGGGCAAGTTCACTGTTAGTCTTGCCTTCAAAGTGAGTTTTCCTCAAGTTATACCGATACTGTCGTAGAGCAAACTTGAAAACATGGGTGCAAGCTTGTCTGGTTGCATCATCTTGGCTATCCAACTTGAACCTCATCTGTTGAAAATTATGGGAGTCTCATTATCAGCAACCTAGAAAGTATTGGACAGAGCAAGACGATATTACTAGTTTCCATACGTAACCATACTTATAGATAAATGGTCAAGGAAGGTGTTGAACTGGGTTTCGTCTTTGTCATTCCTGTACTGAATCCATGTTGGCAGGATACGTACATGACACCTAACAGCAACCGCTGCCTCTGATACTAACTTGGCTGACTCTGTAGCATCACGTGGCCTTTTTAAACCTGCCTCAAAACGGATCTCCATTCTTCCTCCTCTAGATTTAGTTAACCTATCGAGCATTATCCCTGATGTTTGTTTCCTCTTGCGCCTAGGTGCTAGTCCAACAACAAACATAGGAAGTGTTAGTGTACATTAAACTGTGAGACTACATATAAAGAAGCATGCAACTGTAACTTGACTACAGCAACTACCTTCTTGTTGTTGAAGCTCACAAAGTTCATCTGATCTTGCCAACTCATCTTGTGTCAAGAGTCCTTCGTAAGTAGTGTCAGGTGGCAAGGGAGCTTGGGAACGTGCTGCTAGCTAAGTTGACCAACGAGTAAATCGTGCAGCTGGTGGTACTGTGGAAGGTGTTGCAACAACTAGGGTTGTCTCTGCTTGTTTGGTGGCAGCTATTTGTTTCTGTTTGGCTTGTTCTGCAGCTCGTGTAGCATGAGATAGCCTGTCAGTACAATTTTCCGCTGGACTTTGACCTTCTATTGCACCATGAGTACCAGCAGAATCTGCAGGATTGTTCCGCTTCCCTTTCCCTGTCGTTCTGTCTTGCTTCCTATTTCTCTGTGCCATGTTAAGTCAAGATGACAAGAAAAACGAATAACAATTTAGTTCTTCAGAACAAATGTACTTTGATGTAAGAACATGGTGTGATAGACAGATATTGTATGTTCTAGAAACAGGAACACATGTCTTAGTCACAAGTATAATGTGTAAAGTAAGAAGATGAAATTCAACAAAATTAGAAGCAATACAAGCTAGACATCATACATAACATGCAACCACATAACAGTGCGAAGTTAGAGGGAGCACCTATGATGGTGCACTAGGGGAGACGTGCTCATCACCAACACAGCTACGTTGAATGTCTATGCATGTGTTGTCTTGGAAATCATCTTGGGTGGATGGAGGAGTAGAATCTGTAGAGGCCCTCCATTTGGAAGGAGCACCTTCATCCGCTGCCTTGCTAACTTCCTTCCGCTTTATTGATTTTTAATTGTCAAGTAAAACTGACAAGAAAAAGCAATAAAATTCACTCTTCAAAACTCATTCGTGCATGATACTGACAATCACTACTTTGATGTAAGTCAAACACATGATTCCAGGATGAAATAATATGAAAAACAGGACGGCATGGCATATTCACAACTGTTTGTGTAAACTAAGAAGAAACCATTTCACCAAATAAGAAGCAATGCAAGCTAGACACCACGTGAAAGATGCAACCAATATGACTCTGCCAAGTTAAAAGTGTCCCATCATAAATGGCATTTCAACAAATTAGAAGCAGCGCATGCTATAAATCATATCAAAGATGCAACTAATATCACACTGCATATACTGAAGGTGTCTCATCATATTGATTTATGCGGGATACAAAAAAACAATAGTTTTATGTGAGGACATGCTTAATAGACAGATGTACTATGTACTAAATACAGGAAGGCATGTCACATTAACAGGTATAATGTATAAGCTAAGCAGAATAGCACATGCAGTTTAACCAGATTGGAAGAATTACAATCTAGACACCATATGCAACATGTAACCACATATCACGCTGCCAAGTTAGAGCAAACACCTGCGATGCTAGTGTAGGGGAAATGCGGTAATCAACTACAGAGCTATGTTCACTATCTTCATCTAGCCTTGTTGTTTCTTGAGAATCATGTCGGGAGGCTGACGTTGCATTCTTTAAATGAGGAGTAATCCACTTGCTTGACTGCCTCATCATAAGTGATTGATGAGGGATACACAAGAACATTAGTTTGATGTAAGAACATGGTTAATACACAGATGTACTAGTATGTACCAAAAACAGAAACGCATGTCATATTCAAAGGTATAATGTGTAAGCTAAGTAGATGCAATTTAACCAAATTGGAAGCAATACAAGCTAGACATCCGGCTGGAGTGGTGAGCATGATCATCTAGGACCTGAGAGCCTGGTGGGAGGCGTGCTGCTTCGCCACCATCGTGGCTTTTTAGTTGGCTTCCAGGTGATGCCTCTCTTTGCTGGGCTTGTCACTGGCTCGGCCAATGCCCTGACTAGCTATTTGTCTTCTGGTGCTCACGGGATGGTGGTTCATGTAAAGAATATCTTTCCTTATCTTAATAAAGACTGACTTCGGCCTTTCGAATACAAGCTAGACACCATATGGAACATGCAACCACATATGACACCGCGAAGTTAAAGCAAGCACCAGGGATGGTGGTTCATTGCAAGCGAGGTCATCAACTCCATAGCTACGTTTACCATCTCCATCTGCTGACACTGCACCTATTATAAGGCTGAAATGTGTCTGGCCTATCCGCGTACGACGCTGGAGCGACTTCTCTCTTTTCTTTTTTGCTTCTCTCATAGCAGCAGAGTCTGAAATACCCTTGCATAAAAACACAATAGGGAGAGTATGGGTGAAGTGTGTGCAGAACTAGTGCATTGTAAAAGTAGCAGATAGCAGGTGGCTGAAAAATAAATGACAGGAGACATATGATAACTCTACAACATTGCATGGCAAACAAAATTAGGTTCTACTCCGTATGATTTTGTAATATATGAGCACGGGAAATGCAGGTACTCCTCTAGCACACCACCACATGTGGTCATATCAAGATAACAGTCGATTGAAAATAAATAGGTCAGTCGATTTTTTTAATGAACCGTCTGATCTATAAGGAACGGGCAGATGGCCTTCGTCTACCTCCCTCCAGTCACTGTTGACGATCTTTCTTGAACCGCCAGTGACCACCGGCCCAGACCCCTGCCTCCGCCGCCCCGCCCTCCCCTCAACCTCACACCACCGCCGTGCTTGGCAGCGCCCCTAGGCCATCCATTTAATCCTGGCCGACCTCCAGATCGGGCGCTAGTAACTCTAGGCCCCACACGCCCCTAAGATAAACACTGAGGCGCTGCTTCCGGCGTAATAGGCGGACTAGTGCCTGTTACGCCGGGGAATGCTTCCATTAATTGGGAATCAACTGACCAGGAATTGAAATTCAGGGGGCGACGGACCTCTAGCTAAGGTGAAATAGTATATGAGGAGAAACCTTGTGCATCATGAGTTACTAGGAACATCTAGTATCAAGAAGAAGCGGTCAACTAGTGTCTTCTGTGGGATGAATACTGTGCAATCAGACACATAAGATTTGCACGAATAAGGGAAGAGGAGTACCATTTTCGGTTGCCGGTGTGGTCACCTCCACATGTCGTGCCGATCTTCTTCTTTTTGCCGGGTAAACCGATGTTCTGGAGGAGGGTGCAGGCTTGGACGAACCCATGGCCAAATTGTTGACTGTTTTGCCATGGCCATATGTCGGTGGAGGGGAAGCAGATTCGAGGCGGCGAAGGACGGCGAAGCAGGAACAGCTCCGGTGCGGTGGAGGGTAGTGAAGTTGGAGAGACAACGGTGAGGCGTAGGACGGCGTGGTTCAACTGGCTCGGGTACGGACGGATCGGCCACGGCTTCAACTACTAGCCGTGGAGGGCATTGCGGTTGAGGTTGCGGTGGATGACGACGTCGGGGTATCAGCTTCGGCGTGATGGAGGAGGGCAGCGGTTGATGGGTGGAATGGGGTGGCGGACGGAGGACGCCAGTGTTTCGCCGCTGGTGGAGAGGTAGTTTTTGCGCCCACGGAGTACGAATGGGGAATCGGACGAGTGGGCGGGGGGAGGGGGAGAACCATGTTTCGATCTGGGATGCGCTTGTTTTTGGCTTTTTTGAACAAAAGATGGGACGCGCTTGTTTGAAATTTGGGGAAAGTACAAACTTTGCCCCGCTCTTAAATTTTGGACCTACTACGGGTCGGGGGTAGGATGGTAATCCCAGGTGTCCCAAATAGTGGGCGGGAGCGATTTTGGCCGCGCGCATGTGTGCTTGCGCGGCCATTGTGTATGAATGTTTTTCGGAGGCGGTTGCGTGGCGTATAGATGAAGCTACAAACCTACCCCGGTTTAGACCTTTGGACGTCGGGCCAGTAGGTTTCACGGGTCAGAGTTATTAGAAAAGTTATTTCCTTGTACTACCAAACATTGGCCTCACGCGGTCTCGGGCGAGTAGAGGCTCTTTTGGTGCTTCGTTCGAAATTTTGAAACACAAGCATTCACGTTTAGAGTACTCTTGAACTTTGAGGATTGACCTAAATAGACGACGTTAAATTCGACCTTGTATGTTTGAAAACCTCATTAAATTATCCGCTTCTTTTTGAAATTTTGACACTTGAAAATCCTATAACTACGATTATTTTGGAATGGAGGAGCTAAATTAGAATCTATTTTGTACACGACTACATATGCTATTATGTACAAAATCAGAGCGAAGATTGGTGCCCCCATAATTTAGGTATGATTTACAAATGCCATGATATCAAATCCAAATAATTGAATGGACTTCATGTTGAATTTGATTTTTTTAAACCACCTTAACTTGAATTCAAATGTATGCTAGTTCATAGGTAGATATTTATAATGTTCATTGTGTAACTTTGATATGTATAATGTGCTTTACACACACAACATGAACTATACTCACGTTTATATTCGATTGCTAAAGCGATGCATTGTCTGGAGTTCAAAATACTAACTATGTGGATCAATTGTGTCGAATAATAACATAGACATGCTCAAATTCGATAGAATCTAGATGTCTGATGGATCAATGACCGTTCCTTACGTGAATTGCAAATATCATGATCCCATCCTAATATTTGGATACAATTTATATCTTTAATCAATGTGTACAGCAGTCTTGTACGTGTAGTTTCACTCTCCATCGGTGGTCTCTCACACATGCTCACACACTCTCTCCTGAGGTGTCTTTCTCGCACACATGCTCTCAATATAACCCTCCCTCCCTCTCGTAACCATTTACGACTGTTTTCACTAACCTTTATCACAAGCACTCTTCTACTCGCAAGCATACACACGCACAATCCCCATCGATCCTTTCTATATACATAGACCTGCCTACGTGTCTCATGTACGCACATTATCTTTAGGCATGTCTCTCACACGTTGTCTCACACCTCTCTTCCTAATCGACGAGTATGATTCTAGCAGAGCATTCTGTAGAATGCCCCTTAAAGTTAGGTTGGATGAATAGTAATATCAGAGATAAAGGGGTTACCTTAGTTTGAGAACCTAGGGTTACAAATCCTAGCCGGCTTTGTCAGTGGACATAGAGTCCTTCACAATTATGCTATCTTTGTCTTGTAAGACTAGTCATCCATGGGTCTCCCTAAATGCGTCATGGGCCGACCAATGTGGTGCAGGACAAAACCGAATGAAGGGCCTCACCTCGACCCACCGAACCTCACACCGTGGCACACCCTCTGCCCCCACGTCACGTTATCTTCTCACACCCACACATACCAACACAGACACCACACACAAAAAATATATTCTCCTGGTGCCTCTATCCACTCCCCCCTTGCATATACACACTCAAGGGAATCTCTCACCGTGACGTCATATTCGTCTCTCTCTCTAGACCATTCTCATTTCTCGTGCTATCTCTCACACGCCCCCCCCTGCGGCCCCTCTATCCATGCCTCTCTCGAATACGTAATACACACACATACCTCTCTAGGCCCTGCCAAATGCATCAACTACACATTCACACATGTTACATCACGTACCCCATTGATCTAAAAAGCCCTCTCTTCACGTTTATTTCGCATACAACATTCCTTTTGAATAAAGTGTGGCCAAAAAAATATTTTAGAATTTCTACATATATACAACATTACAAAGTTATATGGAGGAGTATGAACGCTTGCATTGCATGGTGCCCACAATGATATTTATTCCGCACTATGAATTTGTATATTTTTATACTATATATAAAGTTAGTCATAATAAAGAGAAACGAAGAGCATCTCTCTCTCCATCGCATACCCCCATCTACGCCCCTTTCACGTACGCACACAAACTATCTCCAGGTCCTCTAAAAGTAAGCCCCCAGCACATTCATGCACGTTTCATCTTTCTCTCGCGATATATACAGTGACGATCATTGTATTTGAAGCGAAAGCACGATACGTACATTGGACTTCAGAATCCACTCATTACGGTCACCATTTACGTTTTGTGGTTATTATACAGTCACGGGCTCACCATACAACTCTGTATTTGCTCAAGACACGACTAGTTGACCAGTTAAACGCTCCATGTGGCACCTCTAGTGTTGCATCACATTATCTCACTACCATCGGGCCCACCTGTCGGCTTGTATCTACTCTACATCTACACTCTTATAAAATACTAGCAAGATGCCCATGCATTGCACGGAACATCAAGATGCATTTGTATGAGTAGTTTATCTTGTGGGAGAAAAGGATGAACAAGGGTAGGCCTTATTTGCAAGTGTGGAGAGGGGTGTGGGTATCTTTTTGCAAAATTGCCATAGTTCCCTTCCTATCCGTCAGATATAAATCAGACGGCCTATATTGCAGGATGGTAGGCACACGATCATCACCGACTATGCTTTTTATAAGAGTAGGGATAAAATACACTCTACTAGAGTATGCAGTGCTCATAGTTGTACTCCCTCCTTCCATTTATATAGGGCCTATGTGGAGGAGAGAGATGTGAAAAAGTAAGGGGAGTGAGCTCTCATGCAAGAGCCAAGCTATATATGCATTCCTAGTTAAATACGTACAATAAATATGAAGAAATAGATGGAGAGGAGATGGAAAAAAGTACTAATACAATAGCCAACCTTATAATTTTGTTTGCGGGAAATAGCCAACCTTATAGCCCACACTACTGTATGAGTGCATATAATAGATGATGGCTATAGATGACATGGCAGTTCCTTATAGCCATCGACTGGCTATATTATTAACCATGCTCTAATGCGTTTTTCAAAACCGCATTTGACTATTGACAAGATTAATAGTACATGAGGTGTATAATGTGAAAATTATATCATTGGAAGCTCCTTTCACATACGTATCCCTGTCTTACCCTCCCTTTCGGTCACTTACTGGCGGACCCCATGCTTGCTAGGCCCGGATGTCAGTTACTCAATGAGTTCGGCCACGTCAGGGGATCCTCATCCGTAGTATACTCCCTCTGTTTTTATTTACTCCACATAAAAGGACGCGGGCGGGGGGGGGGGAGGGACATCGGTTTGCTCTCAGCTGCGGTCCCACAAGCGAGCGAAAACACAAGACAAAGCGCGTTCCATTCGGTGAGTGACGTGGAGGGTCTAGCGTGCCGGGCTGCAACGCGAACACGACAAGAGCGATGTACAGTCAAAACCGATTGACCGGTCGTCACCGGAACCACTATTCACACCAGAACCTTCGCTGCTCGGCCTACGCCAGCCACTGCCCTAAAACCACACCTAATCTCCAGCCCCTTCCCCCACCTTTCGATCCCCTAGCCCGCATCAAGCGTCCCCTAGTTCGCCGGAAAGCCATGGTGCGCCGCAAGATCACGTACTATAAGATGCTGACGCCGGAGCGCCGCGCAGAAATCGGGGTGGCGGTCGGCGCCAGAGACCTCCGCTCCCAAGCTCGCTTTGCGGTGGGCCAATCCCCGAGTTCTCTGGAGCCAAGCTACGAGGAGGAGGAAGCCGATCCAATGTTCATGGCGGAGGTCGCGGCGCAGAAGGCCCCCGATGGGTATGAGACGATGGACGTCGACTTCGTGCCGGCGTCTGGGTCCCCCATGGTGCAGGCGGACTAGCGGTTCAACCTAGCGATACTAAAGGAGGACTGGGAGGCAGAGGCTCAACTCAACACGGAGCGCACGCATGCCGCTGCCATCGAGGCTCTCCTGCAGGCGGAACCGGATGTCATGGATGTGAACCGGGCGGCGGAGGCTCAACTTGAGGCGGAGCGCGCGGATGCCGCTGCCATCGAGGCCCTCCTACAGGAAGAACCGGACGTCCTGGACTTGAATCGGGCGGAAGAGGCTCAACTCGACACGGAGCGCGTGGATTCCGCTCTCATCGAGGCCCTCCTGCAGGCGGAACCGGACGTCCTCGACTTGAACCGGGCGGCAGAGGATCAACTTGACGCGGAGCGCACGGATGCCGCTGCCATCGAGGCCCTCCTGCAGGCGGAACCGGACGTCCTCGACTTGAACCGGGCGGTGCTCTCATCCATGCAGAGCACCCGCACGCTCCGCTTGAACGAGTAGCTGGAGGCCGAGGACAACCACGGTGCGGAGACACACGTCGGCAGCTATGGCTGGTTCGCGCCGGCATCCAAAGACGACGAGGCCGTCTCGTTCCACGAGCAGTGATAATTTTTCTTTATGTTGTTGTTTTTATGGATCTTTTGCTTTGTAAAAACATATATTATTATGCAAGTCGCCTGACTTGGGTCAGTCTACCATTTCAGGCGGTTGGATGAATATCCTACGTCTCCTAACCCTTCTTCCTCACCTCTTCTTCTTCCCCAACAGACCACCACACGGGCCGTACGGATACTCCCCAACATGCGGTTGGATAAACATAGTCTTTGAACGAAAATTATGTGTCAACGGTAGGATGGCTGAGTTTGGTTTGTTCACATTCGACAACACGTGTCAGTGAGGGTGCGTTCCCTTGGTTGGGTTTGCGGCGTGCAGGAGCGATTGTGCATGTGAGGGTGCGGTGCGACCGCAGCGTGCAGGAGCGACCGTGTGAGAGTGCGGTGTGACCGCGATAGCCGTGCGCAAGTGTACCTCCTTTTCATTTTGAAAACTTTAGGCAAGCTTGGCAAAAATGTGTGGCGAAGTATGGCAATGCAAGGCCTAGACCCAAATAGGATAAGTACGTAGTACTACGTACTAGGAGTACTAGTGTTAAGAAAGAAAGGCGGGGTTTTCCTTCGTGGGATTAATCGATACAAATCCTCGTTTCATGTGTCAATTAATGCATATTTTATTCTCCAAAGCCCAAAGAGCTAACCATCTCACTCCTCATCGCTTGATTAATGCAGTGTCATGCAAACCAACCTTCTCACTTCCGCATGCATGCATGGGATATTAATGTCCTTGGTTGCTAGTACGAGGCAAACCCCATCAATTTTGCCTCGATTAGTGTTAGTGGCCTTTTGCAAATTGTAATTTTGATATACTGGCCTTGTGTACAAAAAAATGGAGGTAGTAACTATATTTGACTTCCTTCCCCGTTGCGGTGACGTCGACGATATCTCGAACATTGTGGTTTGGCGAAGTGCGTTCGACGAAGAACACCATTGAGGGAGGCCACGGTAAGTCGTTCGCAAGTGCCGCCTGCAAGCCAAGACAACCGCCTTATTTGCATCCAGGAAGTCCGTTGAACCAAAGGACGTGTAAATGTACTAGTACTACTCGTACACAATAGCGTCGTCCGTCCAGCTTAGTGCGGTGAGATGGTTTCTCGAAGAAGACGATGGAGAAGCGGAGTCGGTGAAGAGTGAAATGATGGTTGCTCCGTCTGTGCTTTGTGATTTGACGCCTCACTACTTTGTGATTTGTGATAGAAGGGACAGGGGAGTAGACTCTGTCCTCTATACTGTACATGTGTCCAAGCACGGGAGAAAGAGGAGAGACGTTGCATTTTTCTATTCCTTCAATCAATCAATCAGGGAGCTTTGGTTCCAACCTTTTGGCTTTGGCAACACCATCCACAATGGTTCCCATGATGCCAAAAGCTATTTTCACATTTGGCTACACGTTGTGGATGCCCTTAACCGTACCACTTGGTTTTTCTCTTGTGTGCTATCTATACAAATCTCAATTATATTGATCTAAAAAATTATGGAATCAAGATTAGTAAAAAGGAGGTGATTTTGCCATGCGGATGGCGGGGGAAGTTTCTTATTTTTAGAGGACGTTGTCCTAGCGGTTTGCTAACATGCGGTCCCACGTGTCAGTGCTTTACCAAGCCGATCCGCTTCCCACATGAGGCAGAACAACGACAGAAGCAACACGTGGTTAACTTGAAGAAGATGAGGGAGAAGCGGATTCAACAACGAGTGAAATGATGGTTGCTTCGTCCCTCCAACTTCTTTTTTTAGCATTATTACTTCGTCCCTCCAACTTAACTGCAGGAAAGGTGCAGCTTTGTGATTTGACACCTCATTGCTCATTACTACGCCGGCGCCATGACTGGGTGCTTCACGCAGGCTGCTCTGCACTATATTCCGGTATGGCACGTGGACCCGGTAGCTTGATGCCCCACATGTCGGCGAAAGGGACTAGAAGATTTATGAAAGCGAGCGCTCCACTCTTACGACGGAGGAGTACACGACACGACGGCCAAGTGAATTGTCACTTGTACTGTATATAGTACTATAGTTTTGTTGTTTCGCACGATCCATCGATACAAACCCGATTAAACAGGAAAGGGCGGGATTTTCCCCATGCGGTATATGATACTGGCCATACATTTCGAAGGCAATTTTAAAGTATGCAAACTGAATAATTAAGTAACAATATGATATCTAGTAAAACTAAAAACACATACTATGATTTATTGTGTTAGAGTGTAGTAGTAGTAGTGTTGTATTGCATAGTTGTTAGATGTAACATGCGAGAACATGTAGAGATGTAGTTTTGGAGGGCCTACAGAGAGAAAAGCGTAATACGTTCACCGAACTTCAGAATAAGCTGATTACGGTCACTATATACGTTTTGCGGTGATTATACGGTCACTTGCTCACGGTTCAGCATCGGATTGCACTGTGTTGACCAGCCAAATAGTCTGCGTGGCACCATGTTGACTAGTTAAATTGACCACATTCCTTGTGGGTCCCACCTGTCAGTTCGCGTAGGGAAAAGGTCAAATAAACACAAATTTACGCAGGCGCGACAAGACTCCACCCCGTGTGCGGGAATCACCTGGTTGTGTATGTGTCTGTCAGGGCCTGATGTGTGCGCATGCACGTGTAGGTTGAGCATTTGAGCGTGAGAGTGTGTGTTGGTCGTGTGGTGTACTGGTGTGTGCATGCATGCATGCGTGTGTGTGTGTGAGTGTTGCGTGTGTGCGTGGTTGTGTGTGTACGTGTGAGTGTTGTGTGCGTGCGTGGGTGCATGTGTTCGTCTGAGTGTTGCGTGCATGCAGTTCGTGTGCATGCGTGCGTGTGTGTATAATCACCACACCAACTCCTGTGTGTTAAAACAGACGGCTCAGCATACCAATACAAGGCCACCTTGTCCGTTGTGCCCGCGGTCATGACTTCGAACCACCATCCAATATTTTTTTGTCGTTTGTTTTCATTCTTACTAGCAAGATGCCCGTGCGTTACACGTAACATCAAGATGCATTTGTATGACTAGTTTATCTTGTGAGAGAAAAGGATGAACGAGGGAAGGCCTTATTTGCAAATGTGGAGAGGTGTGTGGGTACCTTTTTGCAATACTCCACTAGTACTATTGGACCGGGAGCTTAAAAAGTTACTATTGGGCTGGCTATACGTGGCGAAATCCTAGTAGGAAGAGCATGCCCGAGAACAAGCACATTCATGTGGTTGAAAACAAATTGGAAACCATGTCGAGTACAAATCTAGGAGTACGTACGAATCTAACAATATTGATTGGGCGTTGTTGAATGTTGGTACTTCTTTATCAAAGTAGAGATACTTTGACTACACATAAAATTTATATGTAAACTAGAAAGGATAGGAAGGAGTATATTGTACGCTCAAAAACGAAACGAACATTGAATACCCTTTATATATGATTTGCGGACGCTATGATCACCGGTTCAAAATTTTGAATCCACCTTAGGTATCACACATGCCCCCGCTCGTTCTCTCTCGATTTCATCTCGGGGTCCGGAGATCGACTGATAGAGGACTAGAGTGGGTACATGATACGTCTCCGTCGTATCTACTTTTCCAAACACTTTTGCTCTTGTTTTGGACTCTAACTTGCATGATTTGAATGGAACTAACCCGGACTGACGCTATTTTTAGCAGAATTGCCATGGTGTTATTTTTGTGCAGAAATAAAAGTTCTCGGAATGACTTGAAAACCAACGGAGAATTATTTTGGAATATATGAAAAATACTGGAAGGAAGATCCACGTCAGGGGGGGCTCCACCTGTCCACGAGGGTGGGGGCGCGTCCTACCCCCTGGGCGCGCCCCCCTACCTCGTGGGCCCCCTGACGCTCCACCGACCTCAACCCTGACTCCATGTATTCACTTCCGGGGAGAAAAAAACCATGGAGAAGGATTCATCGCGTTTTACGATACGGAGCCGCCGCCAAGCCCTAAACTCTCTCGGGAGGGTTGATCTGGAGTCTGTTCGGGGCTCCGGAGAGGGGGATCCGTCGCCATCGTCATCATCAACCATCCTCCATCACCAATTTCATGATGCTCACCGTCGTGCGTGAGTAATTCCATCGTAGGCTTGTTGGACGGTGATGGGTTGGGTGAGATTTATCATGTAATCAAGTTAGTTTTGTTAGGGTTTGATCCCTAGTATCCACTATGTTCTAAGATTGATGTTGCTATGACTTTGTTATGCTTAACGCTTGTCACTAGGGCCCGAGTGCCATGATTTCAGATCTGAACCTATTATGTTTTCATCAATATATGAGAGTTCTTGATCCTATCTTGCAAGTCTATAGTCACCTACTATGTGTTATGATCCGGCAACCCCGAAGTGACAATAATCGGGACCACTCCCAGTGATGACCGTAGTTTGAGGATTTCATGTATTCACTATGTGTTAATGCTTTGTTCCGGTACTCTATTAAAAGGAGGCCTTAATATCCCTTAGTTTCCAATAGGACCCCGCTGCCACGGGAGGGTAGGACAAAAGATGTCATGCAAGTTCTTCCATAAGCACGTATGACTATATTCGGAATACATGCCTACATTACATTGATGAATTGGAGCTAGTTCTGTGGCACCCTATGTTATGACTGTTACATGATGAACCGCATCCGGCATAATTCTCTATCACCGATCCATTGCCTACGAGCTTTCCATATATTGTTCTTCGCTTATTTACTTTTCCGTTGCTATTGTTATCATCACTACAAAACACCAAAAATATTACTTTTGCTACCGTTACCTTTTACCACTGTTACCACTACTATCATATTACTTTGCTACTAAACACTTTGCTGCAGATATTAAGTTTCCGGGTGTGGTTGAATTGACAACTCAGCTGCTAATACTTGAGAATATTCTTTGGCTCCCCTTGTGTCGAATCAATAAATTTGGGTTGAATACTCTACCCTCGAAAACTATTGCGATCCCCTATACTTGTGGGTTATCAAGACTATTTTCTGGCGTCGTTGCCGGGGAGCATAGCTCTATTCTTTGAATCACTTGGGATTTATATCTGCTTATCATTATGAAGAACATGAAAGATCCAAGAACCAAGATTTATCCCTCAACTACGAGGGGAGGTAAGGAACTTCCATCTAGCTCTACACTTGATTCACCTTCTGTTTCGAGTAAGCTTGCGACACCTAGACCTTCTTCTGTTATTAATTCTGGCATGTCGCATGTTATTGATGATGCCACTTCTGCTATGCATGATACTTATGATGAAACTACTTCTATGCTTGATACTACTGTGCCACTTGGTGAATTTCTTGATGAACAACTTGCTAGGGCTAGAGAGAATGAAATTATTGAAACTGATAATATTGATGAATGTGATGATGAAGATTCTCCCCCTAGATATGAATTTCCTGTTGTTCCTTAAGGTTATGTTATGGATGAAGAAACTGCTAGAGACTTTCTTGCTTGCAATGATAGGAGTGATCTTAAGAAGCTTTTAGCTAAGCTGAAACAAAAAACTTTGAATGCTAGAATGAAATATGATCCTGCTTATGCTACTTCACCTATCTTTGTTACTGATAAGGATTATGAATTCTCTGTCAACCCTGATATAATTACTTTGGTTGAATCTGATCCTTTCTATGGCTATGAATCTGAAATTGTTGTGGCACATCTTACTAAATTAAATGATATAGCCACCCTGTTCACTAATGATGAGAAAACTTTCTATTATTATATTCTTAAATTATTTCCGTTATCATTAAAGGGTGATGCTAAGACATGGTTTAATTCTCTTGATCCTGGTTGTGTGCGTAGTCCCCAGGATATGATTTATTACTTCTCTGCTAAATATTTCCCCGCTCATAAGAAACAAGTTGCTTTAAGGGAAATATATAATTTTGTGCAAATTGAAGAAGAGAGTCTCCCACAAGCTTGGGGAGGCTTCTCCAATTACTTAATGCTTTGCCTGATCATCCTCTTAAGAAAAATGAAATACTTGATATCTTTTATAATGGACTAACCGATGCTTCCATAGACCACCTAGATAGTTATGTTGGTTGTATTTAAGGGAAAGAACACCAGATGAAGCTAAAATTTTATTGAATAATATGTTGACCAATGAAAATAATTGGACACTTCCTGATCCAATCCCTGACCCAATCCCTGATCCAATTCCTGAACTAACTCCTGAGCCAACTCCGAAAAAAGGGGTATTCTATTCCTCAGTCCTGAAGATATGCAAGAGGCAAAGAAATCTATGAAGGAAAAAGGTATTAAAACTGAAGATGTTAAGAATTTACCTCCTATTGAAGAAATACATGGTCTTAATTTACCGCCTATTGAAGAAGTACATGGTCTTGATAACCCGACACAGGTAGTAAAGGTAAATTCTCTCTATAGATATGATAAAGCTGAAATCCCTCCTACTAAGTTTGCTAGCCAATGTTTGGATGAGTTTGATAACTTTTTGGTTAAGCAAGAAGACTTCAATGCTTATTTTGGTAGAGAATTAAAACGCAATGCTTATATGATTGAACACTTGAGTGATTATATGGCTAATGTTGAAGGTGAACTAAAACTTATTAGTAAACATGCTTCTATGGTTACCACTCAAGTAGAACAAGTACTTAAAGCTCAGAATGATTTGCTCAATGAATTGAATAGTAAAAATAATAATTTTGTTGTTAGAGTGGCTACTAGAACTGGTAAAATGACTCAGGAACCTTTGTATCCTGAAGGCCATCCTAAGAGAATTGAGCAGGATTCTCAGAGAAATAATGTAGATGCACCTAGTCCTTCTAAAAGGAAGAAAAAGAAAAATGATAGGACTTTGCATGCTTCTAGTGAACCTGTTATTGACACACCTGAGAATCCCAATGATATCTCTATTTCTGATGTTGAAACACAATCTGGTAATGATCATGAACCTAGTAATAATGTTAATAATGATGTTCGTGTTGATGCTCAACCTAGTAATGATAATGATGTAGAGATTGAACCTGTTGTTGATCTTGTTAACCCACAATCAAAGAATCAACGTTATGATAAGAGAGACTTTGTTCCTAGGAAGCACGGTAAGGAAAGAGAACCATGGGTTTAGAAACCCATGACTTTTCCTCCTAAACCATCCAAGAAAAAGGATGATGAGGATTTTGAGCGCTTTGCTGAAATGATTAGACCTATCTTTTTGCATATGCGATTAACTGATATGCTCAAAATGAATCCTTATGCTAAGTATATGAAGAAATTGTTACAAATAAAAGAAAGATACCGGACGCTGAAACTTCCACCATGCTTGCTAATTATACTTTTAAGGGCGGAATACCAAAGAAACTTGGAGATCCAGGAGTACCAACTATACCATGCTCCATTAAAAGAAACTATGTTAAAACTGCTTTATGTGATCTTGGAGCCGGTGTTAGTTTTATGCCTCTCTCTTTATATCGTAGACTTGATTTGAATAAGTTGACACCTACTGAAACATCTTTGCAAATGGCTGATAAATCAACTGCTATACCTGTCGGTATTTGTGAGGATGTGCCTGTTGTGGTTGCAAACGTTAGTATTTTAATGGACTTTGTTATTCTTGATATTCCCGAGGATGATAGTATGTCTATTATTCTTGGAAGACCCTTTCTGAATACTGCAGGGGCTGTTATTTCTTGCACCAAAGGCAATGTCACTTTTCATGTTAATGGTAATGAGCATACGGTACACTTTCCGAGGAAACGACCTCAAGTCCACAGTATCAATTCTATTGGAAAAATTTCAACAGTTACTATTGGAAGTTTTGAATTTCCCCTTCCTACTGTCAAGAAGAAATATGATATTCTTATTGTTGGGGACATGCATATCCCCGTTGAGGTAACCTAGTGTTATTCGAAAATTATCCGATTCCATGTTATTCGAAATGAGTTTGTTAACAAGACCTAATCAACCTTGTTAGTGGATTCCTTTTGATGAGCATGAGATGGATGAATTTAGAAAACACAACTCTCTGTACCCTCTTTTTACTTTCTGTTATTTATATTAAACAAAGCAAAAATAGTATTTTTCTGTCTGTTTTCTGAATTATCCAAGCAATAAAAATACCCCGAAAATAAAAGTTCTCCAAATGCCCTAAAATTTAAATATGATTTTTTCTAGAATATTTGAGAATATCTGGCACTGAAAACACAGCAAGGGGAGCAAGCACCTGGCCACGAGGGTGGAGGGCGCGCCCTACCCCCCTGGGCGCGCCCCCCTGCCTCGTGGGGCCATGGTGGCTCCCCTCCACTTATTCCAGCTACCATACACTCCTTCTTCCTCCCACAAACATCACTAACCATCTCAAACCCGAGTCCAAGCTCATTTTGCTGCCATTTTTTATCTCCTTGCTCAAAGCTCCATTCAAAAAACTGCTTTGGGGATTGTTCCTTGGTATGTGACTCCTCCAATGGTCCAATTAGTTTTTGTTCTAGTGCTTTATTCATTGCATATTTTTGCTGCTTAGGTGACCCTGTTCTTGAGCGTGCATGTCAAATTTATATGGTCAAAAGTAGTTTTAATGCATGATATATCCTCTGGGCACTTGTGGGAGTAGTTGCTATCAATTTTGTTGAGTTTGGTTCAGTTTTATTTTGAAGTTACTAAAATTTCAGAAATTTTTCAGAGGAAGAAATATTTCTAGGAAAATGTACCAAGGTGGTCCTTCAAGGAAGCAAGGACCCGGGCTTGCAATATGCGATGCCGACGATGAACCATCGAGGGAAGCTCAAGTGCGGGCTTGTGAATGGCCTTCAGAGGACTTTATGGATCAAGCAGGAATCAAGGAAGAATTTAATGCATATGTGTGTAATGCTGATCTTGAGAGCTTCGAGGTAAATAAGTGTCACCAGTACCACTATCTCACTGATTCCTTTGTGAGAAGGTTTGAATTTTCATCATCAGGCAATTCTCAAACTGTCCTGTTTGATCTTTATGAAAATTCTTATACTATGGACTTAGAGGATTTTAATACTGCTTGCAAACTTCCACAATGGGGCAACACTAGTGAGCCTCGCAAATATGAGTTTAGAGATTTTCTTGCTAGTATAACTATGGGGGAATCTAGAGATATAACACAAGCTACCATAGGGAGCATTCATTTTCCTGCTATACATTATTTTGCTCTCTTCATAGGTAGGTGCATAAATGGTAAGGATGAAGCATGTCACATGTGTGTCCCTGACCTCAGTGTTCTCAGGAGTGCTGTATTAGGAGATAAACATTATAATTTGGGAGCCATTGTTGCATGTAGGTTGCATAATAATAGATTTAATGGAGATTTCTTTGGTGGAATTTATGCAACCCGTCTAGCTAATTTTCTTGATATACCCATACGTGGGTATGATATTGAGTTTCCTCCTATTTATATAGATTATGAGGCCATGGTTCGTCATCAGTTTGTTGAGAGGAACGATCAGTTCCTCTAGTACCGACTAATCTTTGACAGATGACGCACCTATCATGTCGCTCTCCCTGCTCCTGCTTTCTTTGACTCTCAGGCAAAAGGGAGATATGTTATAACTAGGGAGGAGTCGGACGAGTACAAGAGGAGGACGGAGACGGCCCATCTCCAAGCGGCAGCTCATGAGGCAATAGCTGCTGCATCTCGGTACGACCCCAACTATAACTTTGGATATCCGCCAAGCCAGTCGTGGCCATAGACCAACTTAGGCCAAAAGCCTAAGCTTGGGGGAGTATGTATTTCTCACCGGCATTACATTCATGTTCACACACTCATTGCTAGTTGTCGGTGCTCATACTTTTTCACTGTATCATCCATGCTAGTTTATTTTCCTTTTTATGGTTTATTCTTGTGTGTTTAATAAACCTTAATAAAAACAAAAAAATAGTTGTAGCTTTTAATTAGTTTACTTTCCATGCTTGTAGTAGTAACTAAAAAGAAAACCCAAAAAGATTTCTCGTTCTTCTTTTGCTTGTTGGGAGTTTTCCCGTGTAAATAGTTTTATTTCTTTTCTTGTTATCTAGGGGTCGAGAGGAGAAGACCATAATTAAAATGTTAAAGTGGCTCTTATATGTGATACGTCTCCGTCGTATCTATAATTTTTTATTGTTCCATGCCAATATCATTCAACTTTCATATACTTTTGGCAACTTTTTATACTATTTTTGGGACTAACATATTGATCCAGTGCCCAGTGCCAGTTCCTGTTTGTTGCATGTTTTTTGTTTCGTAGAATATCCATATCAAACAGAGTCCAAACGGGATAAAAACCGATGGAGATTTTTTTTGGAATATATATGATTTTTGGGAAGAAAAATCCACGCGAGACGATGCCCGAGGGAGCCACGAGGCAGGGGGCGCGCCCCTGACCCTCGTGGCCACCCCGTAAGGAGGTTGGTGCCCTTCTTTCGCCGCAAGAAAGCTAATATCCGGATAGAGATCGTGTTAAAGTTTCAGCCCAATTGGAGTTATGGATCTCTGGGAATATAAGAAACGGTGAAAGGGAAGAATCTGAGAACACAGAAACAGAGAGAGACAGAGAGACAGATCCAATCTCGGAGGGGCTCTCGCCTCTCCCACGCCATGGAGGCCATGGACCATAGGGGAAACCCTTCTCCCATCTAGAGAGGAGGTCAAGGAAGGAGAAGACGAAGGGGCCCCCTCTCCCCTTCTCTTCTGATGGCGCCGGAACGCTGCCGTGGCCATCATCATCACCGCAATCTTCACCAACAACTTCACTGCCATCATCATCAACTCTTCCCCCCTCTAGGTAGCGGTGTAACCCCTCTTTTACCTGCTGTACTACTTAAACATGGTGCTTAATGCTATATATTGTTCCCCAATGATGTATGGCTATCCTATGATGTTTGAGTAGATCCGTTTTGTCCTATGGGCTATTTGATGATCAAGATTGGTTTGAGTTGCATGATTATTGGTGTTGTCCTATGGTGCTCTCCGTGTCGTGCAAGCGTGAGGGATCCCTGATGTAGGGTGTTGTAATATGTTCATGATTCGCTTATAGTGGGTTGTGTGAGTGACTGAAACACAAACCCGAGTAAGGGGGTTGTTGCGTATGGGATAAAGAGGACTTGATGCTTTAATGCTATGGTTGGGTTTTACCTTAATGATCTTTAGTAGTTGCGGATGCTTGCTAGAGTTCCAATCATAAGTGCATATGATCCAAGTAGAGAAAGTATGTTAGCTTATGCCTCTCCCTCATATAAAATTGCAATAATGATCACTAGTCTAGTTATCGATTGCCTAAGGACGAATAACTTTCTCGTAACAAAAAGCTCTTTACTAAAACTAACTTAGTTGTGTTTTTACCTAAACAGCCCCTACTTTTTATTTATGTAATCTTTATTATCTTGCAAACCTATCCAACAATATCTACAAAGTACTTCTAGTTTCATAAGTGTTCTAGGTAAAGCGAACATCGAGCATGCTTAGAGTTGTATCGGTGGTCAATAGAACTTGAGGGAATATTTGTTCTGCCTTTAGCTCCTCGTTGGGTTCGACACTCTTACTTATCGAAAACTGTTGCGATCCCCTATACTTGTGGGTTATCAATATGCATTATCGTTGATCTAACAAAGAGCCCATATTACCTTGTCTTCTCTCTTGAATTGATGATGAACTTATTGAGATGAGAAAAGCTTGTATGAACTCGAACTCTCTTGTTTTTGTAAATATGATTAGTTCATCGTTCCTAATTCAGCCTATTATGAAAGAAACATATTTGCAATGACAATTAGAGATTGTAGTTGCTTATGCCATCCTTAATTAGCTAGGAGCTTATAATGGTTTACCTTGCGTGAACATGCTATTAAAATGGTTGTGATGTGGTATGATAGGGTGGTATCCTCTTTTGAACAATTCGAGTGGCTTGAATTGGCACATGTTCACGCATGTAGTTGAAACAAAATCAACATAGCCTCTACAATATTTATGTTTATGGTGCATTATATCCTACTCATGCTTGCATTCGGTGTTGATTAATTGTAATGCATGTTCATGACTGTTGTCGCTCTCTAGCTGGTCGCTTCCCAATCTTTTGCTAGCCTTCACTTGTACTAAGCGGGAATACTGCTTGTGCATCCAATTCCATAAACCCCAAAGTTGTTCCATATGAGTCCACCATACCTACCTATATGCGGTATCTACCTGTCGTTCCAAGTAAATTTGTATGTGCCAAACTCTAAACCTTCAAATAAACATTCTATTTTGTATGCTCGAATAGCTCATGTATCAACTAGGGTTGTCCGTACCTTCCATGTTAGGCGGGTTATTCTTAAGAGGAGTGGACTCCGCTCCTCACTCACGAGAAAATGGCTGGTCACCGGGATGCCCAGTCCCATGCTTTATGCAAATCAAATCGAAATAATTGCAAACAAAACTCCCCCGAGACTCTTGTTAGTTGGAGGCACTCGTTGTTCCGCGCAAGCCATGGATTGATGCTTGTTGGTGGAGGGGGAGTATAAACTTTACCATTCTATTTGGGAACCGCCTATAATGTGAGTAGCATGGAAGATATCGCCATCTCTCGGTTGTTATGTTGACAATGAAGGTATACCGCTCAAAATATTATTCATATCTATTTCAAAACCGAGCTCTGGCACCTCTACAAATCCCTGCTTCCCTCTGCGAAGGGCCTATCTATTTAGTTTTATGTTGATTCATCATTCTCTTATTAAAAAGCACCAGTTGGAGAGCACCACTATCATTTGCATTCATTACTGTTAGTTTACATTGAGTATGACTTGACTGGATCTCTTTTACCATGAATTACAATGTCTAGTCAGTCCTTGATCTTTAAAGGTGCTCTGCATTTATGTTTTGCGGTCTCGGAAAGGGTAGCGAGATACCATCCTGTTATATCATATCATGATTGTTTTGATAAAGTGTTGTCATCCGAGATTTATTATTATTGCTCGCTAGTTGATTATGTCATTGATGTGAGTAAACATGAGACCTATATGTTATTGTGAATATGGTTAGTTCATAATCTTTGCTGAAAACTTGAATGATGGCTTTACATATTTACAACAACAAGAGCAAACAGAGTTTGTAAAAGTTTTTCTTTATCACTTTCAGTTTATCAACTGAATTGCTTGAGGACAAGCAAAGGTTTAAGCTTGGGGGAGTTGATACGTCTCCGTTGTATCTACTTTTCCAAACAGTTTTGCCCTTGTTTTGGACTCTAACTTGCATGATTTGAATGGAACTAACCCGGACTGACGTTGTTTTCAGCAGAATTGCCATGGTGTTATTTTTGTGCAGAAATAAAAGTTCTCAGAATGACCTGAAAATCAACGGAGAATTATTTTGGAATATATAAAAATACTGGAAGGAAGATCCACGTCAGGGGGGCCTCCACCTGTCCACGAGGGTGGGGGCGCGCCCTACCCCCTGGAGCTCCTCTAACCTCAACTCCAACTCTATATATTCACTTTCGAGGAGAAAAAATAAAGGAGAAGGATTCATTGCGTTTTACGATACGGAGCCGCCGCCAAGCCCTAAAACCTCTCGGGAGGGCTGATCTGGAGTCCGTTCGGGGCTCCGGAGAGGGGAATCCGTCGCCATCGTCATCATCAACCAACCTCCATCACCAATTTCATGATGCTCACCGCCGTGCGTGAGTAATTCCATCGTAGGCTTGCTGGACGGTGATGGGTTGGATGAGATTTATCATGTAATCGAGTTAGTTTTGTTAGGGTTTGATCCCTAGTATCCACTATGTTCTGAGATTGATGTTGCTATAACTTTGCTATGCTTAATGCTTGTCACTAGGGCCTGAGTGCCATGATTTCAGATCTGAACCTATTATGTTTTCATCAATATATGAGAGTTCTTGATCCTATCTTGCAAGCCTATAGTCACCTACTATGTGTTATGATCCGGCAACCCCGAAGTGACAATAATCGGGACCACTCCCGGTGATGATCGTAGTTTGAGGAGTTCATGTATTCACTATTGATACGTCTCCAACGTATTTCCACTTTTATATTATTTTTGGGACTAACCTATTAACTGGAGGCCCAGCCCATAATTGTTGTTTTTTGCCTATTTCAGTGTTTCGAAGAAACGGAATATCAAACGGAGTCCAAACGGAATAAAACCTTCGGGAACGTGATTTTCTCACCGAACGTGATCCAGGAGACTTGGACCCTACTCCAAGGAACAAAAGAGGCGGTCATGAGGGTCGGGGCGCCCCCCCTAGGGCGCGCCCCCTGCCTCATGGGCCCCTTGGAGCTCCACCGACGTACTCCTTCCTCCTATATATACCTACGTACCCCCAAACGATCAGAACAGGAGCCAAAAACCTAATTCCACCGCCGCAACTTTCTGTATCCACGAGATCCCATCTTGGGGCATGTTCCGGAGCTCTGCCGGAAGAGGGCAGTCATCACGGAGGGCTTCTACATCATCATAGCCTCTCCGATGAAGTGTGAGTAGTTTACCTCAGACCTTCGGGTCCATAGTTAGTAGCTAGAAGGCTTCTTCTCTCTCTTTGAATCTCAATACAAAGTTCTCCCCCTCTCTCGTGGAGATCTATTCGATGTAATCTTCTTTTTGCAATGTGTTTGTTGACACCGATGAATTGTGGGTTTATGTTCAAGTCTATCTATGGATAATGTTTGAATCTTCTCTGAATTCTTTTATGTATGATTGGTTATCTTTGCAAGTCTCTTCGAATTATCCGTTTGGTTTGGCCGACTAGATTGGTAGTTCTTGCCATGGGAGAAGTGCTTAGCTTTGGGTTCGATCTTGCGGTGTCCTTTCCCAGTGACAGAAGGGGCAGCAAGGCACGTATTGCATCGTTGCCATCGAGGATAACAAGATGGGGTTTATTTCATATTGCATGAATTTATCTCTCTACATCATGTCATCTTGCTTAAGGCGTTACTCTATTTTTAACTTAATACTCTACATGCATGCTGGATAGCGGTCGATGAGTGGAGTAATAGTAGTAGATGCAGAATCGTTTCGGTCTACTTGTCACGGACGTGATGCCTATATACATGATCATGCCTAGATATTCTCATAACTATGCTCAATTTTGTCAATTGCTCAACAGTAATTTGTTCACCCACCGTAGAATAATTATGCTCTTGAGAGAAGCCACTAGTGAAACCTATGGCCCCCGGGTCTATTCTCATCATATTAATCTCCATCACTTTAATCTTGCTTTGCTTTTTTACTTTGCCTTTACTTTTTACTTTGCATCTTTATACCAAAAATACCAAAAAATATTATATCTATCAGATCTCACTCTCGTAAGTGACCGTGAAGGGATTGACAACCCCTAATCGCGTTGGTTGCGAATAGCTATCGTTTTGTGCAGGTACGAGGGACTTGAGCGTGGCCTCCTACTGGATTGATACCTTGGTTCTCAAAAACTGAGGGAAATACTTACGCTACTCTGCTGCATCATCCTTTCCTCTTCGGGGAAATCCAACGCAAGCTCAAGAGGCAGCAAGAAGAATTTCTGGCGCCGTTGCCGGGGAGTCTATGCAAAAAGTCAACATACCAAGTACCTATCACAATCCCTATCTCTCGCATTACATTAGTTGCCGTTTGCCTCTCGTTTTCCTCTCCCCCACTTCACCCTTGCCGTTTTATTCGCCCTCTCTCTCTCTATCCTCCCTCTCTATTTGCCTCTTTTGCCCGTTCTTGTTTGCTCGTATGGTTGGAATAGTTGTTTATTTATTACTAAACAGAGAACCTAAGACCTATGGATCCTCATCCACTTGCTAATCTTTTTAAGAGATCCAATTATGATGAACCAATTGCTAGTGAGTTTTGTGCACTAGATTATCTTTATGAGGTTTTGCCTAAAATTCGTGAATCTAAAAAGTGTGATGAATTACTTTATGATGCAATTCACGATAGATCTTTGAATAAAAAGCATGATTGCAATGATTTTATTATAAATTCTATTTATGCAAATTGTGCTAATAATATGCAAAACCCTAAGCTTGGGGATGCTAATTTTGCTATGTCCTCTACTTGTTGCAATGATCATGATTGGGGTGATTCTTCTTTTGATCTTGAAAATTTATTTACTCCCCATGATGATTATGAGATTGATAATAGTGTTTGCAATAATATTGAAAGTGGGTTTGGAAGAGTGTCAACTTTAGATCCCACATATTTGTATAATGTTCAATCTTATGAAGTTTTTCATAAAAGTGGGTTTGAAGAGGTCATGACTTTAGTTAATGTCAATCCCACTATTTTGAAAGAGTGTCAACTTTGCATGCATGTGGATCGTGTTGAAAATATTTTATGTGATAGATATTTTGTTGAATTTGCTTATGATCCCACATGCAATTATTATGAGAGAGGAAAATATGGTGGTAGAAATTTTCATGTTACTAAATTACCTCTCGTTATGTTGAGATTGCTATTATTCCCCTAAACCCCCCCCCTCCCCCCCCCGTCCCCCTCCCCCCTCCACTCCATTCGCTCCGCCAAAGCCGCCCTCCCCACAACGCTGATACATCGGTGTCGCGGTTCCTCGAGGGGACGCACGGCGATCCTCTCGCTCCCATAGTACGCTCTCGTAGACTGCATCCTCTAGCCACGCCGCCATCGCTAGCGACGTTCTTGTGGAGGCGCACGGTGGTCAGCGCCGCCACCGCTGGCGACGATCGTGTGGAGACGCACGGCGGTCAGCTTCTCCCACGGTACGCACATTCTAGACTGAGGCCCCGTGCATGTCGGTGTAGCGCTAAATGTTAGCTGATAGACGCTGTTAATCTCACGGTTTGCCGAACTAGTTTACAGTCAATATGCTCTGCTTAAGAAGCTTCCTTGCCCTGTTCTGCACTCAATCTACTTAGCTGAGATGGCATGCCAAGGCCGATTAGTTGCTAAAATATCCTGCCATATATTTATTGTGACGTAGATTTCCATGGTCTAGTAGCCAATCTGTTAGGTGAAATAGCTCTACACCGTTTTATACTTGATCTTTGTTGCTGCGATGGCCTTCGATAGTTCGATGGCTATGTGCTTGGCCTCATTGACTGCTGAAACAGCCTGCCATAATTTAGGACTCAAATCTATTTGCTGAATTAGCTTTACATATATTTCGTTACTTAGATTTGCTCGTCCAAATATCTTGCCATAGCTTTAGACATCGACCTAGGTATTTTCTTCTGGACTTCATAAAAAAGCATATATGTTTTTCCTCTAATATCTAGTAGAAGAACTAGTTTGTATGTCTAACAGATGGACGGGACTTGGATAACTTCTACTCGAAGATTCTCCGCTGCATATGTAGAGGGGGTTGAAAACTTCATGAACTTTATCAGAGCTGAGTATGGTGGTCCGAAATCAGATGTGCTCTGCCCGTGTAGCAGTTGTATGAATTCAGTTACAAGACCCCAGTCAACTGTGCAAAATCATCTACACTTGTATGGGATGTCGGTCACATATACTAGCTGGGTTCATCATGGTGAAGCTGTGAACGTCAATGTTATTGACTATGTGGAAGCAGCAGATCAACATCTTGACCTAATGCTCAGATGGAAGAGGAGGAGGAGGTGGTGGCGGAGCCAGTGAGTTTGACCAACATTGAAACAATGCTACAAAATGCTCATGCATTCCGTGAACTTTCACCTGCAGAAGAAAAACGGTGGGCCCGCATGTTGGAACAATGCAACGTGGCTGTCACCCCAGGAAATAAGTTGTCAGTATTCTCAGCTATGGTCACCTTTCTTCAGGTGAAGACATCTGAGCGGATGACCAACAAATCATTCGATGCGATGTTGGCTGCTTTCCGCAAAGCTTTCCCAGATGCGTCTGAGCTGCCACACACCTACAGTAAAATGAAGAATTTCCTTCATGCAGTTGGAATTGGATATGATATGATCCATGTTTGTAAGAATAATTGTGTTTTGTTTCGGAAGGATTATGCCAACTTAAGTGAATGCCCGAAATGCAAATCATCAAGATGGAAAGATGGCGATGCTGTGAAGAGGATTCCTCATAATGTTCTGAGACATTTTCCAATTACACAAAGATTGCAGAGCTTGTTTCATGATGCTGAAACAAGAGAGGATGTACTGTGGCATTCTAGGAACCAGGAGTACAGAGATCAGAATATAATGAGCCATCCATCACATGGTAGTGAGTGGAAAAGCTTCAATTAGAAGCACAAAAAGTTTGCTGCTGACCCGAGAAACATGTAACACCCCGGATGTAACTTTCCCAATTTGTACTCCAACTCTTGCCATTTCCGGCGTTAAGTTATTTTATTTTCTCTAGTTCGGGTTTTTGTCTCCGTGTGTTGCTATCTTTGTCATGCATCTCATATCATGTCATCATGTGCATTGCATTTGCATACGTGTTCATCTCATGCATTCGAGCATTTTCCCCGTTGTCCGTTTTGCATTCTGGCGCTCCGTTCTCCTCCGGTGGTCATTTCTACCTTTCTTTCGTGTGTGGGGATTAAACCTTTCCGGATTGGACCGAGACTTGCCAAGCGGCCTTGGTTTACTACCGGTAGACCGCCTGTCAAGTTTCGTACCATTTGGACTTCGTTTGATGCTCCAATGGTTAACCGAGGGACCGAAAAGGCCTCGTGTGTGTTGCAGCCCAACACCCCTCCATTTTGGCCCAAAACCCACCAAAACCCTCTCCATATTCTAGAGCGTTCGATCACGATCGCATGGCCGAAAACCGCACCTCATTCTGAGTCTCCTAGCTCCCTCTACCTATAAATTAGTGCCTCCCCGTCCAAATCCGGACGAAACCCTAGATCCCTCTCCCCTCCGCGCGGCCGGACGTGTCCGCCTGCCGCGGGACGAAAAATCCTGCCGCCGCCGCCACGTGGCATCGCGCCATTCGCCCGCGCCCGGTCCCCAGATCGCCGCGCCGCCCGGGCCCGGGAAGCCCAAGGCCGCCCCCCGCGGCCCGCTCCCTCGCCCCGCCTCCTCGCGCCCGAGGCGCCGCCCGACCCCGCCCGGCCGGAGCTCGCCGCCGCCTCCACGCCGCCTCCCCGCCGGCGCGCGCGCCGCCGCCCGCCGCCTTGGCGTCCGTGCCGCCTCGCCGCCTCCCCCACGCCGGATCCGGCCCCTCTCCGCCTCTCCCTCGACTCCGGTGACACCCCGCAGCTCCGGCGAGCGCGAACTCCGGCGCCGGCCATCCTCGTAAAGCGTGCAGATCTCAGATCCGGATTTGTCTCGGGTTGACTTTTTGCCCGAAACCCTAGTTCATTTGCTCCTGTTCATCATGCCATAACTCCGCATCCGTAACTCCGTTTTTGGCATATAGCATATCAAAATGTTCACCGGAGCCGCCGCCTCGCCGGAGTTCTCGGTTCGCGTGCGTGAACAGTAACCCTAGATCTCGGAGGTTGAATTTTCTCTAAGTCCCTGATATTTTCAGTCCAAGTGCTCATGTTCGTGGCTCCGTAACTTTGCATCCGTAGCTCTGATTCAGGCATATAGCATATCAAAATGTTCATCTCAGAGAGTACATCATTTCATTCCATTGCATCATTTTCATTTGAGTTCATCTTGATGCCCGAAATGCTGTTAGAAGAGGGCTACTTGAGATAATTGTCAGATCTGCTACTCCATTTAGATATTTGTCATTTTTGCCATAATTATTGTGTGCACGATATGCCCATGAGTTCTACATATGTTTTGTTAAGGGTTTTTCCATCTTTCCAGAGGTGCAATCCATGTATTTTTGTGATGTGTGTGGTGACTAGTACAAGCTTGCAAAGTGGTGCACTTGTTAGTGCTGATTTCAGGGACTTAGCATTTCCACTAAGTCCTTGAGCTGTTTATCTCATATGGCCATATGTTCATGTTGTTTCCTAGTGATCCGTGCCTATTTTGAGGATGATCAGTAAGGATCTTTTGTTAATCTTGTAGTGCTATATCCATCAATGTCTTTGTTTGCAATTATGGAGCACCCTAGCTTGAGTCAATCGAGCTCTACTTTTGCTACTTTGTGAATCTGGGCAGATTGTCTACTAGTTAGCGATTTTGCCGAGGATGTTGTAGTTGATCTGTGCATGCTATGCTATTGTTCTTGCCATGTCTAGCTTGCATTTTGTGTATTCTTGATGGGTGTATGCTTAGATTATCATGACTTGCTCCGTAGTGAGTGCATCGAGCTCGTAAACATGCCTACTTGATATCTGTTTTCAGCATGCTCCAGTTTTCACTAAGTCTGAGAACTGATTATGTTTTTTTGCCATGTTCACATACTAGCAATTGTATTTTCTGATCCCTTTTGGCTCAAGGTCACTAAGGGACTTTTGTTAAGATCTTTGAGTAGCTCCATGCCATTCTTTACTTTACCATGTTCAGGTCCTTTAGCATGTAGTTGTGTTGCTCCGAAGTGTTCTACCTGATCTGAAATTCCAGACAAGTGTTAATTTCACTAAGTCTGAAATCTGTTTGCCATATGCATTTTTGCCATGCTTGTTTGAACATGTTAATGGATGATTTGGCCGTAGCTCAGTGCTAGACTTTTGTTAAGCATCATGAATGCATCCCTGCCATGTATTTTTATTCCATGTTTGAGTGTTGTATCTTGTTCATCTCATTGCTTTTAGATGGCTACTTGCTGTAAATCGCAGACCGGTGTCATATTTGTTTTGTTTGCCATTTCCAAACCGTAACTCCGATTCCGGCGTTCTTTATATCGTTTTCAAGCGATTTCATCTCATATTTCCAGTGGCACACTTGGATTCCCAAGTTGAGGCCAGGTTCATGCATCCCTTGTCAAATCTTGCATATGCATCCCGCATCGCATCCCGCATAGCATACCATCCTTGCATCCTATTGTTTGAGCTTTGCACGTGGTTTATTGTGTCCTTGTTGCTTGTTTGTATTGTTTTGGTAGAGCCGGGAGACGATTTTGCTAACGAGGAGCCCGTTGAGTTTGCTTTCGAGGATCCAGTCAACTCTGACAACTGTGCAGGCAAGATGATCATACCCTCGAAATCACTACTATCTTTGCTTTGTTAGATGCTCGCTCTTTTGCTATGCCAATGCTACGATGCCTACCACTTGCTTTCAAGACTCCCAAATTGCCATGTCAAACCTCTAACCCACCATGTCCTAGCAAACCGTTGATTGGCTATGTTACCGCTTTGCTCAGCCCCTCTTATAGCGTTGCTAGTCGCAGGTGAAGATTGGAGGCCGTTCCTTGTTGGAACATTTAATTACTTGTTGGGATATCATTATATTATCTTGTTATCTTAATGCATCTATATACTTGGTAAAGGGTGGAAGGCTCGGCCTCTCTCCTAGTGTTTTGTTCCACTCTTGCCGCCCTAGTTTCTGTCATATCGGTGTTATGTTCCCGGATTTTGCGTTCCTTATGCGGTTGGGTTATAATGGGAACCCCTTGATAGTTCGCCTTGAGTAAAGCTTTTCCAGCAATGCCCAACCTTGGTTTTACCATTTGCCACCTAGCCTCTTTTCCCTTGGGTTTCCGGAGCCCGAGGGTCATCTTATTTTAGCCCCCCCGGGCCAGTGCTCCTCTGAGTGTTGGTCCAACCGAGCGATGTCCGGGGCTACCAGGGGCAACTCTGGGCTGGCCTACCCGACGTCTTGCTCATCCGGTGTGCCCTGAGAACGAGATATGTGCAGCTCCTATCGGGATTTGTCGGCACATCTGGGTGGTGTTGCTGGTCTTGTTTTAACCTATCGAAGTGTCTTGAAGAACTGAGATACCGAGTCTGATCGGAACGTCTTGGGAGGAGGTCTATTCCTTCATTGACCGTGAGAGCTTGTCATGGGCTAAGTTGGGACTCCCCTGCAGGGATTTGAACTTTCAAAAGCCGTGCCCGCGGTTATGGGCAGATGGGAATTTGTTAATGTCCGGTTGTAGATAACTTGAACCTTAACCTAATTAAAATGAATCAACCGAGTGTGTTACCGTGATGGCCTCTTCTCGGCGGAGTCCGGGAAGCGGACACGGTGTTGGAGTAATGTTTGTGCAGGTTGCTCTCTAGTTTCTCGCTCGCGCTTTGCCTCCTCTTCTCGCTCTCTTTTGCGAACAGGATAGCCACCATATATGCTAGTCGCTTGCTGCAGCTCCACATATTTTACCTTGCCTTACCTATAAGCTTAAATAGTCTTGATCGTGAGGTTGTGAGATTGCTGAGTCCTTGTGGCTCACAGATTACTATTACACCAGATGCAGGGCCTGATGATTCCGCTCTAGGTGATGCGCTCGAGCTCAAGTGGGAGTTCGACGAGGACTCTCAACGTTACTATGTTTCCTTCCCTGATGATCAGTAGTGGTGCCCAGTTGGGGGTGATCGGGACCGTGTCGCATGTTGGGTTCTCTTTTATTTTGGCGCCGTAGTCGGGCCATGAGTGTTTGGATGATGTAATGTTATTTATGTACTTGATTGATGTGGCGAGTGTAAGCCAACTATGTTCTCTTCCCTTTTATTATCTATATTACATGGGATGTTGTGAAGATTGCCTAACTTGCGACATATGCCTTCAATGCGATTATGCCTCTAAGTCGTGCCTCGACACGTGGGAGATATAGTCGCATCGAGGGTGTTATAAAACATTAGACTTGGCTTAGCTTCAGATGGATTTAACCCATTTGGCCACCATGGCGCCACATATAGCATGTGGCCAGTGCTTGTTATCCCTTACAACATGCCTCCAAATGTCTGCACCAAAGAATCAAACTACATGATGGCCTTGCACATCCCAAGTCCAAAAAGTCCTGGGAAGGATTTTGATTTGTTCATGGAGCCTCTTGTGGAGGAACTTCAACAGCTATGGAGGGGTGTTCTCACTCGAGACCTATATAGCAGCCCACCAGCTGATTTCTTTCTGCGTGTTGTTATAATTTGGTGCGTCCATTATTATCCGGCTTTGGGCACTATGTCAGGGCGAACGACACATGGTTACAATGCATGTGTTCGCTGTGACGGGAATCCTCTGTCATACGCAGCAAGATCTGTTACATTGGACACCGCCGTTTCCTTGCCAAGGCAAGCCGCATCCTAGAAAATACCGAAGACATGTGTTCAATGCAAAGCATGAAAACCATGATGCGCCAAAGAGGCTCACCGCCGATGAGTTTCAAGTGGAATTAGAGAAGGTCAGGCATATTACACCAGGAAACCATCCTGATAATGGTAGCGGGAAAAGGAAGCATAGCAGGGCAGAAGAGAGATTATTGTTTACACGCAGGTCCACTTTGTGGGACTTGGAGTATTGGGAAGATTTGGATCTGCAGCATAATCTTGATGTGATGCACATCGAGAAAAATATATGTGATAGCATTATCGGCACACTTCTTAATATTGAAGGCAAGACGAAAGATACCTTAAAATCTAGGGTTGATTTGACACACCTGGGTATCAAACAGGATTTGCAGGTGCAAGATGAAGGTAAACCACGGGATATGGCACCAGCTGTGTACGTCTTGGACAAGGTAAAAAAAGAATTCTGCGAGGTCCTGTCACATGTGAGATTCCCACATGGATTTGCTTCCAACCCTGAAAGGAGAGTCAGTGCAGATGGAAACAAGGTACAAGGGTTGAAAACTCATGACTGCCACGTCCTACTTCAAAGGGTTTTACCTGTTATCCTTAGAGGATTGGGCCGCCCTGACTTATACAAAGCAGTTGCAGAGTTGGGACAATTCTTCAGGGAACTCTGCAGTAGAAATATCAGGATAGATGCTTTGGAGCGTCTTAGAGACAAGATACCAACTATCCTATGCGACCTTGAGAAGATATATCCTCCAACCTTCTTTGATGTGATGGTGCATTTGGCTGTTCATCTACCTGATGAGGCACTACTTAGAGGTCTAGTACAGTATGGCTGGATGTAGAAAGGCGGCTAGGCATTTTCAAGGGCTATGTTAGGAATAGAGCTAGACCCGAGGGTTCCATTGCAGAGGCCTACATTGCTACATAAGTGTTGACATTCTACTCAAAATATAGTGAAACAGCTGATCAGCTTAGCAAAGAGGTGGATGAAGACAATCCCGGGCTCAATGTTTTCGATTATTTTGTTTGAGTTACAGGGAAGAGTCGACAAGAGGACAAACCTAAAGATTTGGACAAAATGGTTTGGTATGTGTTGAATAACTGTCCTGAGGTACTACCTTATATCAAGTAAGTGCTAAGTACTGCAGCTTATACATCGTAATCTACTAAACTTGCAGCACATTCTTATATATTTAGATGTTTGACGCAATCACTATGTTGTGCAGCATCTACAAAAAGGAGTTACTGCCGCAAAATCCAAGAAACATTGACAAACTGGTCATGGCAGGATTTGCGAAATGGTTCAAGAGCCATGTAAGCTTTTGAATTGCACTGTCAGTTTTTTTTAATATATTGAGTACATAAGATGATCAGCTTGTCTATTTTCTAACCATCGGTTAAGAAGATGCGGGAGGATGGACAGGCAGTTGATGATGCCCTTTACTCACTAGCAATGGGTCCTAATACTCGGGTAAGACATTATGAATTTTGCGTTGTTGGACATTTCCGCTACAACACCCTTGCACGAGACGAAGGCAGGAAGACACAAAACAGTGCCATCATGAGCATGGATACATATGACAAAGAGACAACTGAAATGTATGCTAACATAACAGACATTGTTCAGTTGCAGTATATCTCCAGTTTCAAGGATCATTGGTGTGTGGTTCTGTTGTGCTGTCGTTGGTATAACCTGTTTTCCAGGATCGCAAAACCTACAGCTGATGATTATTTCAAATCCATCAATGTTAAGGCGGTGTACCAGACCAATGAGCCTTTTATTTTGGCAAATCAAGCAATATGGATATTTTTCTTGGAAGACACATTTGCACGTAGCTATGACTAGAGAGTATTGCAAAGGTTTGAGCAGAGGAATTCGTTTAATGAATTTGCACAACAAGATGATGCTTACACTGCTCCTGATGTACAAGATAACACAGATGTTCCTAATATCTTTGAGAACCATCACGTCAATGACGCCGGCGAAAAGATTGCATGTCGTGTTGTGGACATACAAGAGTTGATCAAGAAGAAGCCAATGTTCGAGGACATTGAGGACGAAGAAAAAGATAACACCGTGGGGAATTACGATTCAGATTGATACACATGGCGAAGATGTTGACGTTGCTGCTGCGGATGATGATTACATTGCTTTTGTCATATTTGCCTGTTAGAAGACATTTTTTATCTACTATGTGAAATTGTGTTTTCTATGACAACTGAAGCCTGATGAACAGGTTGTTTAGTATTTTCCTGTGAGAACATCACTTGTTATGTATGCTGATTTGTGTTTGGTGATTGTATGATGACTAAAACATGATGACATTGTTGTTTAGTTGTACTCATATTTGGCTGTGAAACTTGAATTTGATGACATAGTTTGTTGTTAGACTGCAATTTGCTCGACGTCTTCGAATGATAACAAAGCTGACCTAACAGGGCCTCTGCTAATTTATTTATTTATTACCAAAAGGGCCTCTGTTATTTATTTATTTATGAGCAAAAGGGGATACCCCCTGATTTCCGTTAATAGAAATCATTAGATGTTCACTACACTACGCCCAGCCTGCTACACAGGTTTCATTCATTAATAGTTTCAGCAAAGTGCTCATGTCATAGCCACTGAGTACATCATGAGTGCTACATACACTACAAATAAAGAGACAATCATCCTACAGAGCACATCGATTTTGCCCATTATCTTCACAAGCTCTTTCATCTACTCATTGTTGTCAATGCTGTTCAGCAGCTGTTGCTTGGCCATGATCAGAGGAACTGCATCTTTAACCTTCTGCTCTGCATCTTCCTCTTTTGTCGTTCCTTCAGTTATTTGTCCAACACCCCAACCTGCTGGTATTGGGATTCCTCGGCTAACCAAATAATCAGCGTAGTTGCACTCCTCCACATCAGCAACTTCCCAGAAATACAAATCACACGAATCTTCCCTTTTCTGCACAAATCAAATTGGAAGATCATCAACCAAACTATTAAAAAAATCAGCAACTAAAAGCAGCAGAACAACACTTAAACATATTAGTACCCCATGATTCGGGCATTTGTAGAAGACTCGGCCAGGGTTGAGGATTGTGGTTGAGACGCGACGGATGACTCTGCGTGATTTGCAGCAGTGGCACCACACCAACGGTAGCGGGTTGTGATGAGCAACCGGCTGTGGTGCGCGTGCCGGCGGGGTGTGATGAGCAACTGGCTGTGGTGCGCGTGCCGGCGGGGGTGTGATGAGACCCACAGGTGATGGTATGGGTGGCGACTTGGCGCATATTTGGTTGTTGCCTGCTGAAGAGCAGGTGGACGAGCAGCCAGCGGACATGGTTGCTGCGGCCAGAGCTTCTGATGCTAGGCAGAGTAAGTAGAGAAGAGGAGAAGTGAACGTTGGATATGTTAGTTTCATTACTTGCAGAGTAGCATAGCACCATATATAGTCATAGTCTAGGTTTGGATTCAAACCAGCTACAGGAGCACGTCTCTCTTGTTTCTAAAACTCAGCAACATCTCTTTACTCGTACACTAGCTTGTTTTGTACGCCTTCTCAAGTCTTTGATTCCTCCACCTAACATCTGGGACCCACCGGAAGGGCCTATGTATTTCGCGAAAAAAGCGTGCCCCCCGCTGACAGGTCGGACCCACCAGCTATCTTCGCACACAAGGAAGTGCCTCCTTATTACGCATAAAAAATGAATACTCCCCCTGCCAGTTGGAACCCAGCATCGTGGGAGGCTAACTTGTGGGCCTACCAAGTTGACGGGGACGGAGGGCTTTGTCAACTTAGTCAGTATGAGTGATTCTAGCTCCAGTTACCGTACGATGTTCATCCAACGGCAGTAGTGCTTCTTCAACCTCTAGTCTTCTTGCTCCAGCCGCCCAAACCAGCGTCGGTCGTGCCGCGTGCTCCTGCCTCCTGTGGCCGACTGTGATGCCACGGAGGCCTCACCGCCCCCTACTACTCCCACCGCTAGCCAAGGCATCCCTCTACTCACCCACAGCCCCTGTTATTCTACGGCGACGGTAGCCTCACACCGCAGCCGAACCAGTGAACCCTCGTACTCCTCTCCGCGTGGGCAATACTATCGCGTCTTCCCTGGCTCCGTGTCGTACCCTTCCTAGGCCTCGCCGTCATCCACCGCCTTGGTGCTCTCGGCGCGGCGTGGTCAATGTGCTCAACGACCGACTTCCATCGGAAGAGTACTGTACGTGGAGAGGCTGACAGCTGGGTCCACGGCCGCAGCTGGGTCCAGGGCCACAGCCCAGTTTTTTTGTGATTTGCCAAGTAAGTCGCTTTGTCAGGCCTGTTGGACTGCAAATCTTTCAAGACGAGGAGAGTTTCATTCGGCTGGCCGAGAAAATGGCCTATCAGTAATGAGAAATGGGTTGTACATTTTTAAAACACATCAAACCGGCAATTAGTTTCAAATTTCTTTTTTTCATTTCGAGATTTTAAATTGCATTGATTTTTATGCATGGACAATTTGTTGGATTTTATATTGATATCTATTTATTTTTAAAATCAGTTTGAATGTGACTCGAAATTTCGGGATTAAAAACAGTTTGGACCGCACCGAAATATGCAAAATTTTCATATAATTTTTTAACCATGGCCACAATATGGGCTGTAATGCTAATAAAAAGAATATGGGCTCCAAAAAAACCTTAAGAATTAGCAAATGGGCTGTAAATTATTAGAAATAATGGCAGATGGGTTGTATGATGTTTTCCACAGATTTGAGGCTTTCCTAAAAAAAAGGTTGACGCACAAGCAATGACTGTCGGATGTCCATCCAACAGCCGTCGTGCTTCTTCAATCTCTGCTCTTCCTGCTCCAGCCGCTCAAACAAGTGCCAGCGGGACTGCCTGCTCTCTCCTCCCTGCGGCCGACTGTGCTACCGCGCAGGCCTCACCACCCCATCGTACTCCCATCGCTGGCCTAGCCATCCCTCTACTCACCCACACCTGATGTTATTCTCCGGCGACGGCAGATGAACCAGTAAACCCTCGTACAGTCATACTCCCCTTCGCATGGGAAACAACTGCCGAGTCTTCCCTGCCTCCGTGTCGTTCCCTTCCTAGGCCTCATCGTCGTCCACCACCCCGGTGCTCTCAGCGTGGCCTGGTCAACGTGGTCAACGACCGACATGCATCTGAAGTGGACTGTACGTGGAGAGGCTGACAGCTGGGTCCACGGCTGCACGTAAGGAAATGCCTCCTTATTTCGCGCAAAATAATGATTCCTCCCCCTGACATCTGGGACCCACCGAAAGGGCCTCTGTATTTCACAAAAAAACGTTACCGCCGCTGACAGCTTGGACCCACCAGCTATATCTTCGCACGCAAGGAAGTGCCTCCTTATTACGCACAAAAAATGAGTACTCCCCCTGCTAGCTGGGACCCAGTATAGTGGCAGGCTGACTTGTGGGCCTACTAATTTGACGGGGATGGAGGACTTTGTCAACTTAGTCAATGTGCACGACTCTAGCTCCAGTGACCGTACAATGTCCATCCAACGGCCGTAGTGCTTCTTCAACCTCTGGTCTTCTTGCTCCAGCCGCCCAAACCAGCGCCGGTCGTGCCTCGTGCTCCTGCCTCCCATGGCCGGCTGCGATGCGGCGGAGGCCTCACGGCCCCCTATTACTCCCATCGCTGGCCAGGCCATCCCTCTACTCACCCACAGCCCATGTTATTCTACGGCAACGGCAGCCTCACACCGCAGCGAACCAGTGAACCCTCATACTCCTCTACGAGTGGGCATCCACTGTCACGTCTTCCCTGGCTCCGTGTCGTCCCCTTCCTAGGCCTCGCTATCGTCCACCGCCCTGGTGCTCTCGGCGCGGCATGGTCAACATGGTCAAGGAAAGACTTCCATCGGAAGAGTACTGTACGTGGAGAGGCTGACAGCTGGGTCCACGACAGCCACTAGGAAGTGCCTCCTTATTACGTGGAAAATAATTATTCCTCCACCTGACAGCAGGGACCCACCGGATGGGCCACCGTATTTGGTGAAAAAAACGTTTCCCCCCTGACTGTTGGGACCCATCGGACGGGCCACCGTATTTCGTGAAAAAAACGTTCCCTCCGCTGTCAGCTCGGACCCACAGGAAGTGCCTCCTTATTACGCACAAAAAAATGAATACTACCCCAGCTAGTTGGGACCCACCTTGGTGGGTGACTGACTTGTGGGCCTACTAAGTTGACGGGGATGGAGTGCTTTGTCAACTTAGTCAATATGAACGATTCTAGCTCCAGTGACCGTACGATGTCCATCCAACGGCCGTAGTGCTTCTTCAACCTCTGTTCTTCTTGCTTCTTGCTCCAGCCGCCCAAAGCAGCACCGGTCGTGCTGCATGCTCCTGCCTCCCGTGGCCGGCTATGCTGCCATGGAGGCCTCATCGCCCCCTACTACTCCCACCGCTGGCCAGGCCCTGCAGCGACGGCAGCCTCACACCGCAGCCGAACCGGTGAAACCTCCTCTCCGCGCGGGCTTCCGCTGTCACGTCTTCCCCGGCTCCGCGTCGTCCCCTTCCTAGGCCTCGCCGTCGTCCACCGCCCTGGTACTCTCGACATGACGTGGTCAACATGGTCAAGGAACGGCTTCCATCGGATGTGGACTGTATGTGGAGAGGCTGACAACTGGGTCCACGGCCGCAACAAGGAAGTGCCTCCTTATTACGCGCAAAATAATTATTCCTCCACCTGACAGCGGGGACCCACTAGACGGGCCACCGTATTTTGCGAAAAAACGTTTCCCCTGACTGCTGGGACCCACCAACTACATCTTCGCACGCAAGGAAGTGCATTCGGGCAAAAAACGATTCGCCCCCTGACTGCTGGGACCCACCAGCTACATCTTCGCACGCAAGGAAGTGCCTGACAGTCGGGACCCACCTGGTCGAAGCGTACGTAGCATTGTCATTCTGGTCGCGAACATGTACGTACATGCTGGTCGATGTAGAGGCTCGCATGTGTCGTAGTAGAGGCGCGCACGTGGCATGTACATGTATGTATAGCTACCAGTGTGCAAGAAAGAAAATATGGCCACATACGTACATACGGGCAGGGTCTCGAACACCTACTCGCGCATACGTACGGCCAGGGCTCGTGTACATGGCTGGGTCGAAACGGAGAAACAACATCGTCGTCGTGTTCATGGCAAGCCAACCGGCTGGGACGGAACAGAATGCGTCATCCAGTTCATCGGGAGGGCTTGGACGGAACAGCCAATGGAAACGAGGCATGGCGTACCGTAGAACGGAGGAAACAGCCTTGTGTTCGACCGGCCATGGTCGAAACGGGATCCTGTTCATCGGGAGGGGCCTGGCGTACCGCAAAACGGAGGAAACGGACCTCCTACGGTCGAAACGGGTGTCCTGTTGATCGGGAGGGGTGTGGCGTACCGCAAAATGGAGGAAACGGACTTGTGTTGGAGCGCTACGGTCGAAACAGGGGTCCTGTTCATCGGGAGGGGTGTGGCGTACCACAAAACGGGACTCCACGGGATACTTTTCATCTCCACCGTCGACCCCCTCCAACCTCCACGGGCTACTGTTCATCCACCGTCGACCTCCTCCAGCCTCCACCTGCGATTGTTCATCCACGGGCTCCTGTTCATCCAGCCTCCACCGCGCGCTACTCCACCAGCTACTGTTCAACGAGCCCTCTCCACGGGCTCCTGTTCAACCACCCCTCCATGGGCTAGTGTTCATCCAGCCTTCCACCGTCTACTATTCATCCAGCCCTCCACGGGGTGGTCCTGTTCATCCTGCCCTCCACGGGGTCCTGTTCATCCTGCCCTCCACGGGGTCCTGTTCATCCAGCCCCAACCGGCTCAATCGATCGGGGTCCTGTTCATCCAGAGGCAACACCACAGGGTCCTATGCATCCACCCCCACCGGGAACTGTTCATCCAAACCCCCCCCAGCAACGCTCACTGTTCATCCAGAGGCAGCATCGATCAGCTTCAATTAGCAGCGGCAGCGAAGGATTCGCTCGATCGGGTTCAGTTAACAGCCATCGATCGATCGCTCGGGTTCAGTAACGCGTAGCCTGCAGTGCAATCGCTCGGGTTCAGTTAGAGCCCAACTCCTCGCACCCACGCGCGTGTGTGTACGAGAGAAACGCGCACCGCTCGGCCCCGACCACCCACCTTAACCGGGAACACCCTGATATTGTCCTCGCCCTCGCTTCTACCATGGTTTTTTCCGTCATGGACGGTCCAAAGAATGTCATGCAGCTGCGTCTCCAGCCCGCCCAGGACGAAAAGCCCATTTTCTGTCATGATTTTTTGTCATAGAAGTAGAACCCCACCACATCTATGATGATACTAGGTTTTGTCACAATTATCATCATAGAAGTATCATAAGTATGACAAAAAAATTTGTTCGGCCCAAAAGGTCACGGATGTGTCTATTTTTTGTAGTGAACACTTAGATGCTTTTTGCAACTCTTGCAAGAGCGCAACCAAGGGCAAGGCAACCAAGGAAATCAAAGCCAAGGCAACAATCAGCCTCAGTTTGCTACCCTCAACCAGTTCCTCGCAAACCAGCCGAAGTCTTTCAGCAAATGTGCGAGGCCACATACGCCGACGATTGGCTCATGGACGTTTGCAAGCATTTTGAATGTAGCAATGTCAGACCTGAGGACTTTGTCAAGTTTGCTTCGTTTCAACTCAAGGACCAAGCTGCTGAGTGGTTTCAACAATACAGAGATTCCACGAGAGGTCGTGTGATTACCTGGGATGATTTCCGCCGAGACTTCAAAGCTCGTCACATCCCACCAAGTGTTGCTGAGAGTAAGCGTGAGGAGTTCCGCAATCTGAAGCAAGGCAGCACGTCCGTGTACCAATACAATATCCAGTTTCAGAAACTTTCTCGCTTCGCTAAACAAGACATTCCTAACGAAAAGAGTATGATCTATCAATTCAGATGTGGCCTCAGAGAAGATCTGTAGTTAGCTCTCGTGCTTCTTGAGCCGACTAAGTTTGATCAATTCTATAACATGGCACTAAAGCAAGAAGCTACTTAGCTCAAGTGTGAGGCTTCTAAGAAAAGAGTCAGGGATGTAGTTCAGTCTTCTTCTTCATCACAAGTGGCAGCTAAGCAACAGAAGTTCTAGTTGCCTCCTCCTCCGTTTCGTCAACCCTACAAGCAAAAGAGCAAAGGTGACAATGGATCTTCCCACCCCCCCAACCCAGTCTATCATAACAAATGTCAGGCTCAAACTCCAAGGTCAAGTGCTCCTTTTCATCGTCTGCTGATACGTCTCCAACGTATCTACTTTTCCAAACACTTCTGCCCTTGTTTTGGACTCTAACTTGTATGATTTAAATGGAACTAACCCGGACTGACGTTGTTTTCAGCAGAATTGCCATGATGTTGTTTTATGTGAAGAAAACAAAAGTTCTCGGAATGATCTGAAACTCCACGAGATATCTTACAATAAATAATAAAAAATCCTCGCCAAAGATGAAGACCAGGGGGCCCACACCCTTCTCACGAGGGTGGGCCCCCCCCCCTAGGGCGCGCCCCCTACCTCATGGGCCCCCTCGAAACCCCCCGACCCCAACTCCAACTCTATATAACTGCTTTCGGGGAGAAAAAAATAGAGAAGAAGAAATCATCACGTTTTACGATACGGAGCCGCCGCCAAGCCCTAAAACCTCTCGGGAGGGCTGATCTGGAGTCCGTTCGGGGCTCCAGAGAGGGGAATCCATCGCCATCGCCATCATCAACCATCCTCCATCACCAATTTCATGATGCTCACCGCCGTGCGTGAGTAATTCCATCGTAGGCTTGCTGGACGGTGATGGGTTGGATGAGATTCACCATGTGATCGAGTTAGTTTTGTTGGGGTTTGACCCCTAGTATCCACTATGTTCTGAGATTGATGTTGCTATGACTTTGCTATGCTTAATGCTTGTCACTAGGGCCCGAGTGCCATGATTTCAGATCTGAACCTATTATGTTTTCATCAATATATGAGAGTTCTAGATCCTATCTTGCAAGTCTATAGTCACCTATTATGTGTTATGATCCGTTAACCCCGAAGTGACAATAATCGGGATACTTACCGGTGACGACCATAGTTTGAGGAGTTCATGTATTCACTATGTGCTAATGCTTTGTTCCGGTTCTCTATTAAAAGGAGGACTCAATATCCCTTAGTTTCCATAAGGACCCCGCTGCCACGGGAGGGTAGGACAAAAGATGTCATGCAAGTTCTTTTCCATAAGCACGTATGACTATATTCGGAATACATGCCTACATTACATTGACGAATTGGAGCTAGTTCTGTGTCACCCTATGTTATGATTGTTACATGATGAACCGCATCCGGCATAATTATCCATCATTGATCCGATGCCTACGAGTTTTCCATATACTGGTTTACGCTTATTTACTTTCCCGTTGCTATTGTTACAATCACTACAAAATACCAAAAACATTACTTTGCTTTCATTACTCTTTTGTTACCGTTACCATCACTATCATATTACTTTGCTACTGAACACTTGCTGCAGATACTAAGTTTCCAGGTCTAGTTGAATTGACAACTCAGCTGCTAATACTTGAGAATATTCTTTGGCTCCCCTTGTGTCGAATCAATAAATTTGGGTTGAATACTCTACCCTCGAAAGCTGTTGCGATCCCCTATACTTGTGGGTTATCAAGACTAATTTCTGGCGCCGTTGCCAGGGAGCATAGCTCTATTCTTTGAGTCACTTGGGATTTATATCTGCTGGACACTATGAAGAGCTTGAGAGATCCGAAAACCAAGATCTATCCCTCAACTACGAGGGGAGGTAAGGAACTGCCATCTAGCTCTGCACTTGATTCACCTTCTGTTATGAGTAAGCTTGCGACACCTACACCTGCTTCTGCTATTCGTTCTGATATGTCGCATGTTATTGATGATGCTACTTCTGCTATGCATGATACTTATGATGAAACTACCTCTATGCCTGATACTACTATGCCACTTAGTGATTTTCTCGAGGAACGACTTGCTAGGGCTAGAGAGATTGAAAAAATTGAATATGATTATGAAGATGAAAGTGATGATGAAGAATCACTTGTTATTCCTGAGGGTTATTTATTTGATCAAGATGCTTCTTTAGCTATTTTAGCATGCAAAGATAGATATGAACTCAAAAGGTTAATAGCTAAATGGAATAAACAATCTCCAAATGCTAGGATGAGACCTGACCCTACTTTTGCTACTTCACATATATGTGTTGCTGATAAGGATTCTGAATTCTCTGTTGATCCTGATATAATTACTTTGGTTGAATCTGATCCTTTTCATGGTTATGAATCTGAAACTATTGTAGCACATCTTGCTAAATTAAATGATATAGCCACCCTGTTCACTAAAGATGAGAGATCTCGCTACTTTTATATCCTTAAAATATTTCCATTCTCATTAAAGGGTTATGCTAAGATATGGTTTAATTCTCTTGATCCTGGTTGTGTGCGTAGTCCCCAGGATATGATTTATTACTTCTCTGCTAAATATTTCCCTGCTCATAAGAAACAAGCTGCTTTAAAGGAAATATACAACTTTGTGCAAATTAAAGAAGAGAGTCTCCCACAAGCTTGGGGGAGGCTTCTCAAGTTACTTAATGCTTTGCCTGATCATCCTCTTAAGAAAAATGAAATACTAGATATTTTTTATAATGGACTAACCGATGCTTCCAGAGAGTACCTGGATAGTTGTGCTCGTTCTCTTTTCAGGGAAAGAACACCAGATGAAGCTGAAATCTTATTGAATAATATGTTGACAAATGAAAATAATTGGGCACCTCCTGAGCCAGCTCCTGAGGCAGCTCCTGCTCCAATTAATGATCCTATTCCTAAACCAACTCCGAAGAAGAGAGGTGTTCTATTTCTCAGTCCTGAAGATATGCAAGAGGCAAAGAAATCTATGAAAGAAAAAGGTATTAAAGCTAAAGATGTTAAGAATTTGCCTCCTATTGAAGAAATACATGGTCTCAATTTACCGCCTGACGAAGAAATATATGATCTTAATCCTTTATTTATTCAAGAACCTCCAGACCTCGATAACCCGACACAGGTAGTAAAGGTAAATTCTCTCTATAGATATGATAAAGCTGAAATCCCTCCTACTAAAATTGCTAGTCAATGCTTGGATGAGTTTGATAATTTTATGTTTAAGCAAGAAGACTTCAATGCTTATTTTGGTAGACAATTAAAACAAGATGCTGATATGATTAAATACTTGGGTGATTATATGGCTAATATTAGAGGTGAACTTAAACTTGTTAGCAAACATGCTTCTATAGATACCACTCAAGTAGAACAAGTACTTAAAGCTCAAAAAGAAATGCTCAATGAGATGAATAGTAAGAAAAATGATTATGCTGTTAAAGTGGCTACTAGAACTAGTAGAATGACTCAGGAACCTTTATATCCTGAAGGCCACCCTAAGAGAATTGAGCAAGATTCTCAGAGAAATAAAATTGATGCACCTAGTTCTTCCAAAAAGAAGAAAAAGAAAAATGATAGAACTGTGCAAACTTCTAGTGAACCTATTGCTGAACCACCTGATAATCCAAATGATATCTCTATGTCTGATGCTGAAACACAATCTGGTAATGAACATGAACCTAATGAAAATGTTAATGATGATGTTCACATTAATGCTCAACCTAGTAATGATAATGATGTAGAAATTGAACCTGTTGTTGATCTTGATAACCCACAATCAAAGAATCAATGTTATGATAAGAAAGACTTTATTGCTAGGAAACATGGTAAATAAAGAGAACCTTGGGTTCAGAAACCCATGCCTTTTCCTCCCAAACCATCCAAGAAAAAGGATGATGAGGATTTTGAGCGCTTTGCTGAAATGATTAGACCTATCTTTTTGCGTATGCGATTAACTGATATACTCAAAACAAATCCTTATGCTAAGTACATGAAAGATATTATTACAAATAAAAGAAAGATACCCGAAGCTGAAATTTCCACCATGCTTGCTAATTATACTTTTAAGGGTGGAATACCAAAGAAACTTGGAGATCCAGGAGTACCTACTATACCATGCTCCATTAAAAGAAACTATGTTAAAACTACTTTATGTGATCTTGGAGCCGGTGTTAGTGTTATGCCTCTCTCTTTATATCGTAGACTTGATTTGAATAAGTTGACACCTACTGAAATATCTTTGCAAATGGCTGATAAATCAACTGCTATACATGTCTGCATTTGTGAGGATGTGCCTGTTGTGGTTGCAAACGTTACTATTTTAACGGACTTTGTTATTCTTGATATTCCCGAGGATGATAGTATGTCTATTATTCTTGGAAGACCTTTTCTTAATACTGCAGGGGCTGTTATTGATTGCAACAAAGGCAATGTCACTTTTCATGTTAATGGTAACGAGCATACGGTACATTTTCCGAGGAGACAACCTCAAGTTCACAGTATCAATTCTATCGGAAAAATTCCATCAATTATATTTGGAGGTTTTGAATTTCCTCTTCCTACTGTCAAGAAGAAATATGATATACTTATTATTGGGGATGTGCATATCCCTGTTGAGGTAATCTAGTGTTATTCGAAATTTCTCCGGTTTCATGTTAATCGGAATGGGTTTGTTAACAAGACTTGATCAACCTTGTTAGTGGATTCCTTTTGACGAGCATGACATGGATGAAACTAGAAGCACAACATTTTGTACCCTCTCTATACTTTTTGTTATTTATATTAAATAAAGTAAAAATATATAATTTTCTGACTGTTATCTGATTATCCGTGCAATATAAAAATACCTCGAAAATAAAAGTTCTCCAAATGCCCTGAAAATTAAATATGATTTTTTATAGAATATTTGAGGATTTATGGAACAAAGAACACAACAGGGGGCCAACCACCTTGCCACGAGGGTGGAGGGCGCGCCCCCTGCCTCGTGGGCCCACGGTGGCCCTCCTCCACTTATTATTCTAGCCACACACTTCATCTTCCTCCCCCAAACACGAAAAACCAACTCAAACCTGAGTCCAAGCTCGTTTTGCTGCCATTTTCGATCTCCTTGCTCAAAGCACCTCTCACAAAACTGCTTGGGGAGATTGTTCCTTGGTATGTGACTCCTCCATTGGTCCAATTAGTTTTTGTTCTAGTGCTTTATTCATTGAAAATTTGTGTTGCTTAGGTGACCCTGTTCTTGAGCTTGCATGTCAAATTTATATGGTCAAAAGTAGTTTTGATGCATGATATAGGCTCTAGGCACTTGTAGGAGTAGTTGCTATCAATATTATTGAGTTTGGTTTACTTTTATTTTGAAGTTACTAAAAATTTCAGAATTTTTCAGAAAATGATGAGGAGATTATTGAGGGGCTCATCGAGCCAAAGCTCAAAGGAAAAGGCACCGAAGCCTAAGTATAATTTGCCGCGTACCGCGGAGGTTCGGGCGTGTGAATGGCCTTCTGAGGATTTCTTGAGAGCAGCCGGGATTTATGAAGATTTTCATGAATTGGCTCATAATGCAGGCCTCACCACTTTCCTCCACGACCAATGCGATCAGTATCTCTTACTCACAAATACCTTTGTGCAAAACTTTCATTTCCATTCTAGGAACTCGCCACCTACGATGGAGTTTCATTTATATGATGAGCATAAGGAGATGTAACTTTATGATTTTTGTCGGATTTGTTTAGTCCCTTTTGGGGGCAAGACAGAAGAACCACATCATGATGATGTGGAGGGATTTATTAATACTATCACTGTAGGGGAAACTAGGAAGGTTTCCGATGCACGAATCACTAGCATACATTTTCCTGTCTTACGTTACTTTGCATTATTTGCTAGTCGTTGCCTAATTGGTCGCGGAAACTCTGGAAACCTTAGTATCCTTGATATTATTATTTTGCTCCAAGTATGAATCGTACTAAGGGTCCCATCTTTGGAGGTGTCTATGCCACACGCCTAGCTGCACATTTTAACATACCTATTAGGCATGCTGAGAAGGAGGAAAAAGTGCTGCCTCGTGTTTATTTAGATTATAAAAGTATGGTGGCACATGATTTTATTGTTAAGAATAGGGCAGGAGAGCTTAAATATCAATTGTTCTTTAATAAACATCATCCTGAGACTATTACCTTGCCTGCTCCTGCTTTGTTTGATTTGACTGTAGGCAAGTACCTTGTTCCGTTGACGGCTATCCACGCCTACCGGAACCCTGCACTAGCCGAGGAGCCAGAACCGGAACCACAATTTGATCCTTCATGACAGTCTAACTATTAGTGGGATCCGGAGATGATTGCTAACCAGTGGCATTCGGAGCCTTCTTCTTCCTCATCACAGTACGACCCCAACAACTATTATTATGGATATCAGCCAAGCCAGCCATGGCCATAGACCAACTTAGGCCAAAAGCCTAAGCTTGGGGGAGTACGTATTTCTCACCGACATTACATTTATGTTCACACACACTCATTGCCAGATGTCGGTGCTCATACTTTTTCATTGTATCATCCATGCTAATTTATTTTCTTTTATGCTTTCTTCTTGTGTGTTTGATGAACCTTAAGAAAAAACCAAAAAAATAGTTGTAGCTTTTAATTAATTTACTTTCCATGTTGTAGTAGTAATTGAAAAGAAAACCCAAAAATATTTCCTGTTCTTCTTTTGCTTGTTGGGAGCTTTCCCGTGTAAATAGTTTTATTTCTTTTCTTTGGGGGTCGGTAGGAGAAGACCTTGATTAAATTGTTGAAGTGGCTTTTATATGCATTATTGTTTATCCAACAAAAGAACCCATATTGCCTTCTCTTCTCCTGTTTATTGAATGCTCGCAGATTCTAGCTTAGTCCAATGCACGTGCACTCTTATTATTATTCACATCGTTCGGTCGTGCAAGTGAAAGGCAATTATGATTATATATGATGGACTGACTGAGATGAGAAAAGCTGGTATGAACTCGACCACTTTTGTTTTTGTAAATATGATGAGTTCATCGTTCTTGATTCAGCCTGTTATGAATAAACATGTTTGCAATGACAATTAGAGATCATAGTTGCTTGTGCCATGCTTGATTAGCTATGAGTTATAATGATTTACCTTGCGTGCCAACATGCTATTAAAATGGTTATGATGTGGTATGATAGGGTGGTATCCTCCTCTGAATGATTTAAGTGACTTGACTTGGCACATGTTCATGCACGTAGTTGAAACAAATCAACATAGCCTTCATGATATTTATGTTCATGGTGGATTATATCCTACTCATGCTTGCATCCAATGTTTATTAATTTTAATGCATGTACATGGCTGTTGTCACTCTCTAGTTGGTCGCTTCCCAATCTTTTGCTAGCATTCACCTGTACTATGCGGGAATACTGCTTGTGCATCCAAACTCCTTAAACCCCAAAGTTATTCCACATGAGTCCACTATCCCTTCCTATATGCGGTATCTACCTGCCGTTCCAAGTAAATTTGTATGTGCCAAACTCTAAACTTTCAAATAATCATCATGTTTTGTATGCTCGAATAGCTCATATATCAACTAGGGTTGTCTGTATCTTCCATGTTAGGCGGGTTATTCTCAAGAGGAGTGGACTCCGCTCCTCACTCACGAGATAAAGGGCTGGTCACCGGGATGCCCAGTCCCATGCTTTATGCAAACTAAATCAAAATAATTGCAAACAAAACTCCCCCTAGGACCTGATGTATGTTGGAGGCACTCGTTGTTTCGAGCAAGCCATGGATTGATGTTTGTTGGTGGAGGGGGAGTATAAACTTTACCATTCTGTTTGGGAACCGCCTATAATGTGTGTAGCATGGAAAATATCGCCATCTCTTGGTTGTTATGTTGACAATGAAAGTATACCGCTCAAAATGTTATTCACCACTATTTCAAAACCGAGCTCTGGCACCTCTACAAGTCCCTGCTTCCCTCTGTGAAGGGCCTGTCTATTTACTTTTATGTTGAGTCATCACCCTCTTATTAAAAAGCACTAGCTGGAGAGCGCATCTGTCATTTGCATTCATTACTGTTAATTTATATTGGGTATGACTATGATTGGATCTCTTTTACCATGAATTACAATGTCTAGTCAGCCCTTGATCTTTAAAGGTGCTCTGCATTTACGTTTTGCGGTCTCAGAAAGGGCTAGCGAGATACCATCTTGTTATATCATATTATGATTATTTTGAGAAAGTTTTGTCATCCGAGATTTATTATTATGGCTTGCTAGTTGATTATGCTATTGATATGGGTAATCATGAGACCTAAGAATTATTGCAAATGTGGTTAGTTATAATCTATGCTGAAAACTTGAATGCTAGCTTGACATATTTACAACAACAAGAGCAAACAGAGTTTGTAAAAGTTTTTCTTTATTTCTTTCAGTTTGTCAACTGAATTGCTTGAGGACAAGCAAGGGTTTAAGCTTGGGGGAGTTGATACGTCTCCAACGTATCTACTTTTCCAAACACTTTTGCCCTTGTTTCGGACTCTAACTTGTATGATTTGAATGGAACTAACCCGGACTGACGCTGTTTTCAGCAGAATTGCCATGATGTTGTTTTATGTGCAGAAAACAAAAGTTCTCGGAATGACCTGAAACTCCACAGGATATCTTACAATAAATAATGAAAAATCCTTGCCAAAGATGAATACTAGGGGGCCCACACCCTTCTCACGAGGGTGGCGGGCGCCCCCCCCCCCTAGGGCGCGCCCCCTACCTCGTGGGCCCCCTAGAAACCCCCCGACTCCAACTCCAACTCTATATAACTACTTTCGAGGAGAAAAAATAGAGGAGAAATCATCACGTTTTACGATACGAAGCCACCGCCAAGCCCTAAAACCTCTCGGGAGGGCTGATCTGGAGTCCGTTCGGGGCTCCGGAGAGGGGGATTCGTCACCATCATCATCATCAACCATCCTCCATCACCAATTTCATGATGCTCACCACCATGCGTGAGTAATTACATCGTACGCTTGCTGGACGGTGATGGGTTGGATGAGATTCACCATGTAATCAAGTTAGTTTTGTTAGGGTTTGATCCCTAGTATCCACTATGTTCTGAGATTGATGTTGCTATGACTTTGCTATGCTTAATGCTTGTCACTAGGGCCCGAGTGCCATGATTTCAGATCTGAACCTATTGTGTTTTCATCAATATATGAGAGTTCTAGATCCTATCTTGCAAGTCTATAGTCACCTATTATGTGTTATGATCCGTTAACCCCGAAGTGACAATAATCGGGATACTTACCGGTGATGACCATAGTTTGAGGAGTTCATGTATTCACTATGTGCTAATGCTTTGTTCCGGTTCTCTATTAAAAGGAGGCCTTAATATCCCTTAGTTTCCGTAAGGACCCCGCTGCAACGGGAGGGTAGGACAAAAGATGTCATGCAAGTTCTTTTCCATAAGCACGTATGACTATATTCGGAGTACATGCCTACATTACATTGACAAATTGGAGCTAGTTCTGTGTCACCCTATGTTATGACTGTTACATGATGAACCGCATCCGGCATAATTATCCGTCATTGATCCAATGCCTGCGAGCTTTCCATATACTGGTTTACGCTTATTTACTTTCCGGTTGCTATTGTTACAATCACTACAAAATACCAAAAACATTACTTTGCTTTCATTACTCTTTTGTTACCGTTACCGTTACCATCACTATCATATTACTTTGCTACTGAACACTTTGCTGCAGATACTAAGTTTCCAGGTGTGGTTGAATTGACAACTTAGCTGCTAATACTTGAGAATATTCTTTGGCTCCCCTTGTGTCGAATCAATAAATTTGGGTTGAATACTCTACCCTCGGAAGCTGTTGCGACCCCCTATAGTTGTGGGTTATCATCTGCTCTCAGAGGTTACTTGCAACAAGTGTCAGCAGAAAGGGCACTATGCAAACAAATGCTTCAACCAAAGGCGCCTTCCACCTCCTCCTCATGTGAGATCTTCCAGCAATGCAGTGGTCAAGCATAATTCCATGTCTGCAAAGGTGAACATGATGAATGCAGCTCAGGCAGAGGATTCTTCAGAAGTGATCATGGGTAATCTTCATGTTAATAACTTTCCTGCAAAAGTTTCAGTTGACACTGGTGCATCGCATTGTTTCATTTCAAGACCTTTTGCATCGAAGCATGAGTTGGTTTTCCAAGATTTGCCTAGACAGTTATCAGTTGTCTCTCCAGGTAAATTCATGAACGCAAGCTCCATGATTCGGGATGTTTATATCAAGATGGGAAACTATAAATTTATGTCTTCTCCAATTGTTCTTGATGACTCGGATATTGATCTAATTCTCGGCATGGACTGGCTAGCTAAGCACAAGGCTCAGCTTGATTGTGCTGCCAGGCAGATTCAATTGACACACTCTTCTGATGCTATGATCATCTATGTCGCTCAGGACGAAACCATTCGACTGTTTTCTCTCAATGAGAAGGGCGAGTTGAATGCCATCTCTTAGATTACAGTCATTTGTGAATACCAAGACATCTTTCCAGAAGAGCTTTCGGCAATGCCTCCTCACCGACCAGTTCAATTCGTTATCGATCTTGAGTCTGGTACGGAGCCTGTTTGTAAGCGTCCTTACAAGCTTGGACCATAGGAGTTGAAGGAGTTGAAGAAACAACTCGATGAACAAGAGCGTATGGGTCTGATCAGACCGAGTTCATCTCCATGGGGTTGTGGTGTTCTTTTTGTCCGGAAGAAGGATGGAACGGAACGACTCTGCGTCGACTACCGTCCATTGAACAAGAAGACAATTAAGAACAAGTATCCACTTCCCAACATCAATGAGTTATTCAAGCAACTTAAAGGTGCCAAAGTATTCTCCAAGCTTGACCTCCATATGGGTTATCATCAGATTCGCATTCGTGAACAAGATATCCCCAAGACAGCATTCAGAACAAGCTATGGTTCTTATGAATATACTGTCATGTCTTTCGGCCTTGTCAATGCTCCTCCAACGTTCTCTCGCATGACGAACTTTATCTTCAACCCTTACACAAATGATTTCGTCCTGGTGTATCTCAATGATATCTTGGTCTTTTCCAAGAATAAGGAGGATCATGCCAAGCATTTGAGATTGGTGCTCGACAAGCTCAGAGAGCATCAATTCTATGCGAAGTTTTCCAAGTGTGGGTTCTGGCTTGATGAGGTTCTTTACCTTGGTCATATCATCTCCTCCAAGGGCATCGCTGTTAATCCCGAGAAGGTGTCTGCAATTGTGAATTGGGAACCTCCTCAGAATGTCAAGCAGCTCCGCAGTTTTCTTGGGCTTGCAAGTTATTGTCGAAGATTCGTTGAGAATTTCTCTAAGATTGCAAAGCCTCTTTCCAACCTCCTCCAGAAGGATGTCAAGTATGTCTAGACACCTGAATGTGATGTTGCTTTCAACACCCTGAAAGAGAAGCTGGTCACAGCTCCTGTCTTGACTCCTCCCGATGAATCCAAGCCATTCGAAGTTTTATGTGATGCTTCCTTGCAAGGTCTCGGCACTGTGTTAATGCAAGAGAAGAAAGTTGTGGCTTATACCTCTCGTCAGTTGAAGCCCAACGAAAGGAACTACCCCACTCACGATCTTGAGTTGGCGGCAGTTGTCCATGCATTATTAACGTGGAGACATCTCTTGTTGGGAAGGAAACTGGACATCTTCACAGATCATAAGAGCCTCAAGTACATCTTCACTCAACCCAACCTCAACCTCAGGCAGACTCGATGGGTCAAAATGATTCAGGAATACAATCCGAGTATTGAATATACTCCAGGCAAGGCCAATGTCATTGCATATGCTTTGAGCAGGAAGGCTTACTGCAATAGCTTAATTCTCAAGCCCTTCCAACCGGACCTTTGTGAAGCTTTCCGCAAACTGAACCTCCAAGTTGTTCCTCAAGGCTTTCTTGCCAACCTCCTAGTCTCTCCTACTTTGGAAGATCAAATTCGTGAGGCACAACTTCTGGATACCATGGTGAAGAAGGTGAAACATGGGATTGCCAAGAGCCAACCCAAATACAAGTGTTATCGCATTGATGACAAAGACACTCTATTCTTCAAGGACCGAATTGTGGTTCCCAAAGGTGATCTAAGGAAGATCATTATGAACGAGGCGCACAATTCCCTTCTATCCATTCATCCTGGAAGTACGAAGATGTACCATGACCTCAAGCAGTCGTATTGATGGACTCGAATGAAGCGAGAAATTGCTCAATTCGTGAATGAATGTGATGTCTGCCAAAGAGTGAAAGCAGAACACCAACGACCAGCTAGTGTCCTCAAACCTCTTGCTATTCCAGAATGGAAGATTGACCATATTGAAATGGACTTTGTGACTGGATTTCCCAAGTACAAGCGTGGGAATGATGTTATCTTCGTTGTCATCGACAAGCTTACTAAAGTGGCTCATTTCCTTCCAATCAAAGAATCTATCACAGCAGCTCAGTTGGCAGAGCTATACACCTCCAGGATTTTCTCTTTGCACGGCATTCCACAATTGATATCTTCAGATCATGGAAGCATTTTCACCTCCAAGTTCTAGGACTCCTTCCAGAAGGCCATGGGCACCAACATTCGCTTCAGCACGGCTTTCCATCCTCAAACTAGTGGCCAAGTCGAGCAAGTCAATCAAATCCTTGAAGATATGCTCAGGGCTTGTGTCATCTCCTTCGGTATGAAGTGGGAAGATTGTCTTCCATATGTCGAGTTCTCCTACAACAACAGCTTCCAAACGAGTTCGGGCAAGGCCCCATTCGAAATTCTCTATGGCAGAAAGTGTCGTAATCCTCTCAATTGGTCAGAGACTGGTGAACGCCAACTTCTTGGCAACGACTTAATCACAGAAGCTGAAGAAATGTGTAAAGTTATCCATAAAATCTGAAAGCCGCGCAATCGCGCCAGAAGAGTTACTATGATAATAAGCACCGTGACTTGGCTTTCGAGATCATAGACCATGTCTACCTCCGCATCTCTCCAATGAAAGGTACTCGTCGCTTCGGTATCAAAAGGAAGATTTCCCTTAGATACGTGGGTCCTTTCAAGATCATTGGCAAAAGAGGCGACCTCGCCTATCAACTTGAGCTTCCGTCCAACTTCGCACATGTGCACGATGTGTTTCACGTGCCACAGCTTCGCAAGTGCTTCAAGACTCCTGAGCGCACTATCAACTTCAAAGAGATTGATCTCCAAGAATATTTGTCTTATCATGAGCATCCCATTGCTATTCTTGAAGAAACCGAGCGCAAGACTCGCAACAAGTCAATCAAATTCCTGAAAGTGAAGTGGTCACACCATTCCGATCGAGAAGCCACCTGGGAGTGCGAGGATCACCTCTGTTCCGAATATCTGAAGTTCTTTCAGTCCTAGATCTCGGGACGAGATCCTCTTGTAGTGGTGGAGTGTTGTAACACCCCGGATGTAACTTGCCATATTTGTAACTCCAACTCTTGCCATTTTTGGTTTTAAGTTATGACATTCCCTTCGTGGTTGGGTTTTGTCTTTATTTTTGCATTTTGTTCATTCATGCATTTCATATCATGTCATCATGTGCATCGCATTTGCATTCGTGTTCGTCTCATGCATCCGAGCATTTTCCCTGTTGTCCGTTTCGCAATCCGACACTCCCACATGCACCCGGCTTACCCCTCTTGTCTCTTTTCGCGAGCGGGAGTTAAACATTCTCGGAATGGGTCGAGATTTGTCAAGTGGCCTTCATACATCACCGGTAGACCACCTGTGAAATTTCGTTCCATTTGGAGGTCGTTTGATGCTCCAACGGTTAATCGGGTAACCACAAAAGCCCCTTGTGTGTTGCAGCCCAACACCCCTCCAAAACAGCTCAATAATCCATCTAAACCATCTCCATATTCTTCATCATCGGATCACGATCGTGTGGGCAAAAATCGCACCTCATTTGGACACTCCAAACTCCCTCTACCTATAAATATGTGCACCCCTCCAAAATCTCGCAGTCCAAACCCTAAAATTCTCCCCGTCGCCGCCTAACACGTCCGGATCCCACCGACAGTTCGCGCTGCCGCCCCACGCCTATCGCTGCCTGCAACATGGCGCCGCCGGCCCGCGCGGGCCCGAGGGAGGCCCGCCAAGCCCATCGCCCGGTCGCCGTCGCCACGCGCTCCCCGCCACCTCCCCGCGCCGGTGACCCCACCGCCCTTCGCCAACCTCGCCGCCCTTCGCCGACCCTGCCGCCGCGTGCCCGTGCGCCGCCCCCGGTGCCTCGCAGGCGCCGCCCCGCCACCGTCCTCGCCGAATCCGACGTCTCCGGCCGCCTCTCCGGTCTCCTTCCTCCTCTCCGGCCAAGTCCGGCGACTCCCCGATGAACCTCGGTTTCGGCGCCCTGAACCCTAGATCTGGAATCCGGAGGGTAAAATCGCCAAAGTCCCGAACCTCTGTAATATTTTCAAGCCTGCTTCATCATGTCGTATCTCAATGACCGTGGCTCCAAACCTTGCATATGATATGTCAAAATGTTCGCCTCGTTGTGCTCTCCATGGTAGTAGCATTTCCATGCATGTTACTGTCCTTTATGATGCCATTTTCATCCATGCAAGACTGCTATAAAATGTTAGCAGATGGTACTTATCATATCATGGTGATTTATCATTTTTGTTGCATTTGATGTGTGCATCTTATGAGCATGAGGTCTACATGTGTTTTGAACTACATCATGCCATGTTTACAGAGGTGCAAGTCTTGTATTTTTGTGATCTATGGGATGACTAGCACAAGCATGCAAAGTAGGCTCCACAATGTTGCTGTTTTCAGGGACTTAGGATTTTGCTGTCTTTTCCTGCTGTTATTTTGATGTCATGTAAACTTGATGCTACCATGAGATCCATGCTTATTTTGAGATACTTTAGTAAGTATGTTTTGAACATGTGGTTATGCTCTATCCATTTATGCCCCTGTTGGAAATTATGGAGTGCTCTAGCATGTCTTTTGCTTGCTCTACTTTTGCTATAAAATGTTCCTGGCGGAATGTTAACATGTTAATCAATATTGCCATGGTTGTTGCTAGTGATGCATGTACCATATGAACTTTCTCTTGCCATGATTAGCTTCATTGACATGTCTTCTTGCTATTGGTATGCTTATGTTGTCATGCAATTCTTTGTGGTGAGTGGCATGAGCTCGCAAAGTTGCTATCATAATTCTATTTATACCATGCTCAGTTTTTCTTCCAAGTCAAACTATTAATAAAACTTGTTATGTTTACATGGGTGCCATCATATCTTCTGTGCCTTTTTGGCTCATGTTCATTAAGGGAGTTTTGTTCTATGCATTTAGTAGAATCATGCCACGCCTTTAATTGCCATGATATGTTCGGGTAGCATGTTGTTTGCTTGCTCTAAACATTGCTTCCTGATGTTGTTTTGGACATGTTACTACTTTCACCAAGTCTGTGAAGCTGATATCTTTTGCACTTTTGCCATGCTTGTTTGAACCTGTTCTAGTGTGATTTAGCCGTAGCTCAATGTTCATGTTTTGTCAAGCATCTCTTGTACATCACTGCCATATGCTTTTTTGCTATGTTGGAGTGCAGTAGCTTAGTTTCTTGTTGCATCCTAAGTGCTATCATGTTGTTAATTGCAGATTTGCACCATTCTTGTTTTGCTTGCCATTTGCAAACTGTGCATCCGTTTCCGGTGATCTTTATATCGATTTCAACCAAAATCATTTCATCTTTCCAGCGGCATGCTTGGTTTGCCAATTTGATGCCTTGTTCATTCTTTCCCTTCCGGAGCACGCATATGCATTGCATATCATATCTTGCATATCATGCCATGTATTGGATCATGTTGCTTGTGCATTGCACCATGATTGATTGTTGTTTCATTGCTTGTGCTCTTGCCTTGGATAGAGCCGGGACACGAGTACGTGACCGAGGATCCTGTTGAGTACGCTAACGAGGATCAAGTTTTCGACAACTCTGAGAACTTTGCAAGCAAGATGACCATACCCTCGAAATCACTTCTATCTTTGCTTTGCTAGTTGTTCGTTCTATCGCTATGTCGCACTACCTACCACTTGTTATATCATGCCTCCCTATATTGCCATGTCAAGCCTCTAACCCACCTTCCTAGCAAACCATTGTTTGGCTGTGTTACCGCTTTTTCTCAGCCCCTCTTATAGCGTTGCTAGTTGTAGATGAAGTTGAAGTTTGTTCCATGTTGGAACATGGATATGTTGGGATATCACAATATCTCTTTTTTTAATTTAATGCATCTATATACTTGGTAAAGGGTGGAAGGCTCGGCCTTTTGCCTGGTGTTTTGTTCCACTCTTGCCGCCCTAGTTTCCGTCATACTGGCGTTATGTTCCTTGATTTTGTGTTCCTTGCGCGGTTGGGTGTTATGGGAACCCCTTGACAGTTCGCCTTGAAGAAAACTCCTCCAGCAAGGACCAACCTTTGTTTTAACATTTGCCACCTAAGCCTTTTTCCCTTGGGTTCCGCGGACTCAAGGGTCATCTTTATTTAAACCCCCGGGCCAGTGCTCCTCTGAGTGTTGGTCCAAACTGGGCGATGTCCGGTGCCCCCTGGGCAACTAGGGTCTATGCCAACCCGATGTCTGGCCCATCCGGTGTGCCCTGAGAACGAGATACATGCGACTCCTATCAGGATTTGTTGGCACATCGGGCGGTTTTGCTGGTCTTGTTTTACCATTGTTGAAATGTCTTGTAACCGGGATTCCGAGACTGATCGGGTCTTCCCGAGAGAAGGAATATCCTTCGTTGACTGTGAGAGCTTGTGATGGGATAAGTTGGGACACCCCTACAGGGTATAAACTTGGGAGAGTCGTGCCCGCGGTTATGTGGCAGATGGGAATTTGTTAATATCCGGTTGTAGAGAACTTGACACTTACCTTAATTTAAATGAATCAACCGCATGTGTTGCCGTGATGGTCTCTTTTCGGCAGAGTATGGGAAGTGAACACGGTCTTGTGTTATGCTTGAACATAAGTAGTTTTAGGATCACTTCTAGCTTCTCGACCATGCGTTGCTTCTCTTCTCGCTCTTTTTTGCGTATGTTAGCCACCATATATGCTTAGTGCTTACTGCAGCTCCACCTCATTACCTTCTCCTACCCATAAGCTTAAATAGTCTTGATCTCGCGGGTGTGAGATTGCTGAGTCCTCGTGACTCACGGATACTTCCAAACAGTTGCAGGTGCCGAGGATACCAGTGCAGGTGATGCTACCGAACTCAAGTGGGAGTTCGACGAGGATCTGGGTCGTTACTACATTTCATTTCCTGATGATCAGTAGTGGAGCCCAGTTGGGACAATCGGGGATCTAGCATTTGGGGTTGTCTTCCTTTATTTTGGTTCTATAGTCGGACCTTCGATTGTATTTTGGATGATGTATGGTTTATTTATGTATTGTGTGAAGTGGCGATTGTAAGCCAACTCTTTATCCCTTTCTATTCAGTACATGGGATTTGTGAAGATTACCCCTCTTGCGACAAAACTACCATGCGACTATGCCTCTAAGTCGTGCCCCGACACATGGGAGATATAGCCGCATTGTGGGTGTTACAGGGTCCTCTTTATCCCTATAGATAACTGCCGCAGCTCCGAAGTTGCCCCGCCGATCGACTCCTCCGTTGACGTTGAGTATAGCTTGGTTTCTCTCCGGTGCAACCCAAACTATAGATCGGGGCCGAGTAATACGTCTCCGTCGTATCTACTTTTCCAAACACTTTTGCCCTTGTGTTGGACCCTAACTTGCATGATTTGAATGGAACTAACCCGGACTGACGCTGTTTTCAGCAGAATTGCCATGGTGTTATTTTTGTGTGGAAATAAAAGTTCTCGGAATGACTTGAAAATCAACTAAGAATTATTTTGGAATATATAAAAATACTGGAAGAAGAATCCATGTCAGGGGAGCCTCCACCTGTCCACGAGGGTGGGGGCGTGCCTGCCCCCTGGGCGCGCCCCCTGCCTCGTGGGCCCCCTGATGCTCCACCGACCTCAACCTTGACTCCATATATTGACTTTCGGGGAGAGAAAAATCAGAGAGAAGGATTCCTCGTGTTTTACGACATGGAGCCGCCGCCAAGCCCTAAACTCTCTCGGGAGGGCCGATCTGGAGTCTGTTCGGGGCTCCCGAGAGGGGAATCCGGCGCCATCGTCATCATCAACCTTCCTCCATCACCAATTTCACGATGCTCACCGCCGTGCGTGAGTAATTCCATCGTAGGCTTGCTGGACGGTGATGGGTTGGATGAGATTTATCATGTAATCGAGTTAGTTTTGTTAGGGTTTGATCCCTAGTATCCATTATGTTCTGAGATTGATGTTGCTATGACTTTGCTATGCTTAATGCTTGTCACTAGGGCCCGAGTGCCATGATTTCAGATCTGAACCTATTATGTTTTCATCAATATATGAGAGTTCCTGATCCTATCTTGCAAGTCTATAGTCCCCTACTATGTGTTATGATCTGGCAACCCCGAAGTGAAAATAATCAGGACCACTCCCGGTGATGACCGTAGTTTGAGGAGTTCATGTATTCACTATGTGTTAATGCTTTGGTCCAGTACTCTATTAAAAGGAGGCCTTAATATCCCTTAGTTTCCAATAGGACCCCGCTGCCACGGGATGGTAGGACAAAAGATGTCATGCAAGTTCTTTTCTATAAGCACGTATGACTATATTCGGAATACATGCCTACATTACATTGATAAACTAGAGCTAGTTCTGTGTCACCCTAGGTTATGATTGTTACATGATCGATCGCATCCGGCATAATTCTCCATCACCGATCCATTGCCTACGAGCTTTTCATATATTGTTCTTCACTTATTTACTTTTCCGCTGCTATTGTTACAATCACTATAAAACCCAAAAATATTGCTTTTTCTACCATTACTTTTGCTATCATTACCACTACTATCATATTACTTTGCTACTAAATACCTTGCTGCAGATATTAAGTTTCCAGGTGTGGTTGAATTGACAACTCAGCTGCTAATACTTGAGAATATTCTTTGGCTCTCCTTGTGTCAAATCAATAAATTTGGGTTGAATACTCTACCCTCGGAAACTATTGCGATCCCGTATACTGGTGGGTTATCAAGACTATTTTCTAGCGCCGGGGAGCATTGCTCTATTCTTCGAGTCACTTGAGATTTATATCTGCTGATCGCTATGAAGAACTTGAAAGATCAAAGAACCAAGATTTTTCCCTCAACTACGAGGGGAGGTAAGGAACTGCCATCTAGCTCTGCACTTGATTCACCTTCTGTTTTGAGTAAACTTGTGACACCTAAACCTGCTTCTGCTATTAATTCTGATATGTCACATGTTATTGATGATGCCACTTTTGCTATGCATGATACTTATGATGAAACTACTTCTATGCTTGATACTACTGTGCCACTTGGTGAATTTCTTGATGAACAACTTGCTAGGGCTAGAGAGAATGAAATTATTGAAACTAATAATATTGATGAAAGTGATGATGAAGATTCTCCCCCTAGATATGAATTGTCGGTTGTTCCCGAGGGTTATGTTATGGATGAAGAAACTGCTAGAGACTTTCTTGCCTGCAATGATAGGAGTGATCTTAAGAAACTATTAGCTAAGCTGAAACAAAAATCTCTGAATGCTAGAATGAAATATGATCCTGCTTATGCTACTTCACCTATCTTTATTACTGATAAGGATTATGATTTCTCTATTGATCCTGAGTAAATTACTTTGGTTGAATCTGATCCTTTCTATGGCTATGAATCTGAAACTGTTGTGGCACATCTTACTAAATTAAATGATATAGCTACCCTGTTTACTAATGATGAGAAAACTCGCTACTATTATATCCTTAAATTATTTCCGTTCTCATTAAAGGGTGATGCTAAGATATGGTTTAATTCTCTTGATCCTGGTTGTCTGCGTAGTCCCCAGGATATGATTTATTACTTCTCTACTAAATATTTTCTTGCTCATAAGAAACAAGATGCTTTAAGGGAAATATATAATTTTGTGCAAGTTGAAGAATAAAGTCTCCCACAAGCTTGGGGGAGGCTTCTTCAATTACTTAATGCTTTGCCTGATCATCCTCTCAAGAAAAATGAAATACTTGATATCTTTTATAATGGACTAACCGATGCTTCCACAGATCACCTAGATAGTAGTGTTGGTTGTGTTTTCAGGGAAAGAATAGTTGATCAAGCTAAAATTCTATTTAATAATATGTTGACTAATGGAAATAATTGGACACTTCCTGAACCAACTCCTAAGCCAACACCGAAGAAAAGGGGTATTCTATTTCTCAGTCCTGAAGATATGCAAGAGGCAAAGAAATCTATGAAAGAAAAAGGTATTAAAGCTGAGGATGTTAAGAATTTACCTCCCGTTGAAGAAATACATGGTCTTAATTTACCGCCTATTGAAAAAACACACGGTCTTGATAACCCGACACAGGTAGTAAAGGTAAATTCTCTCTATAGATTTGATGAAGGTGATATTCCTCATAATAAGTCTGCTAGCCAATGCTTAGATGAGTTTGATAATTTTATTGTTAAACAAGAAAATTTTAATGCTTATGTTGGTAGACAATTGAAACACAATGCTTACATCATTGAACACTTGAGTGATCATATGGCTAATGTTAAAGGTGAACTTAAACTTATTAGTAAACATGCTTCTATGGTTACCACTCAAGTAGAACAAGTGCTTAAAGCTTAGAATGATTTGCTCAATGAATTGAATAGTAAGAATAATGACTTTGTTGTTAGAGTTGCAACTAGAGGAGGTAAAGTGACTTAGGAACCTTTGTATCCTGAAGGCCACCCTAAGAGAATTGAGCAAGATTCTCAGAGAGCTAATGTAGATGTACCAAGTCCTTCTAAAATGAATAGAAAGAAAAATGATAGGACTTTGCATGCTTCTAGTGAACCTGTTATTGACAAACCTGAGAATCCCAATGATATTTCTATTTCCGATGCTGAAACACAATCTGGTAATGAACATGAACCTAGTGATAATGTTAATGATGATGTTTATGTTGATGCTCAACCTAGAAATAATAATGATGTAGAGATTGAACCTGATGTTGATCTTGATAACCCACAATCGAAGAATCAACGTTATGATAAGATAGATTTTGTTGCTAGGAAGCACGGTAAAGAAAGAGAACCAAAAACCCATGCCTTTTCCTCCTAAACCATCCAAGAAAAAGGATGATGAGGATTTTGAGCGCTTTGCTGAAATGATTAGACCTATCTTTTTGCGTATGCGTTTGACTGATATGCTTAAAATGAATCCTTATGCTAAGTATATGAAGGATATTGTTACTAATAAAAGAAAGATACCGGAAGCTGAAATTTCCACCATGCTTGCTAATTATACTTTTAAGGGTGGAATACCAAAGAAACTTGGAGATCCAGGAGTACCAACTATACCATGCTCCATTTAAAGAAACTATGTTAAAACTGCTTTATGTGATCTTGGAGCCGGTGTTAGTGTTATGCCTCTCTCTTTATATAGTAGACTTGATTTGAATAAGTTGACACCTACTGAAATATCTTTGCAAATGGCTGACAAATCAACTGCTATACCTGTCGGTATTTGTGAGGATGTGTCTGTTGTGGTTGCAAACATTACTATTTTGACGGACTTTGTTATTCTTGATATTCCCGAGGATGATAGTATGTCTATTATTCTTGGAAGACCCTTTTTGAATACTGCAGGGGCTGTTATTGATTGCACCAAAGGCAATGTCACTTTTCATGTCAATGGTAATGAGCATACGGTACACTTTCCGAGGAAACAACCTCAAGTCCACAGTATCAATTCTATTGGAAAAATTTCAACAATTACTATTGGAGGTTTTGAATTTCCTCTTCCTATTGTCAAGAAGAAATATGATATTCTTATTATTGGGGATGTGCATATCCCCGTTGAGGCAACATAGTGTTATTCGAAATTTCTCCGGTTTCATGTTACTCGAAATGAGTTTGTTAACAAGACCTGATCAACCTTGTTAGTGGATTCCTTTTGATGAGCATGAGATGGATGAAGTTAGAAAACACAACTCTTTGTACCCTCTTTTTACTTTCTGTTATTTATATTAAATAAAGCAAAAATAGTATTTTTATGTCTGTTTCCCGAATTATCCATGCAATAAAAAACCCTGAAAATAAAAGTTCTCCAAATGCCCTGAAATTTAAATATGATTTTTTCTGGAATATTTGAGAATATCTGGCACTAAGAACACAGCAGGGGGAGTAACACCTAGCCACGAGGGTCCAGGGCACGCCCACCCCCTGGGCGCGCCCCCTGCCTCGTGGGCCCATGGTGGATCCCTCCACTTATTCCAGCTACCACACACTCTTTCTTCCTCCCACAAAAATCACCAATCAGCTCAAACCCGAGTCCAAGCTCATCTTGCTACTATTTTCGATCTCCTAGCTCAAAGCTCCATTCATAAAACTGCTTTGGGGGATTGTTCTTTGGTATGTGACTCCTCCAATGGTCCAATTAGTTTTTGTTCTAGTGCTTTATTTATTGCACATTTTTGTTTCTTAGGTGACCCTGTTCTTGAGCTTGCATGTCAAATTTATGTGGTCAAAAGTAGTTTTGATGCATGATATTGCCTCTAGGCACTTGTAGGAGTAGTTGCTATCATTTTTTTTTGAGTTTGGTTCACTTTTATTTTGAAGTTACTAAAAATTTCAGAAATTTTTCAGAGGAAGAATATGTTTAGGAAAATGTACCAAGGTGGTTCTTCAAGGAAGTAAGGACCCAGGCCCGCAATACGCAATGCGGACGAGGAACCACCAAGAGATGCTCAAGTACGACCTTGCGAATGGCCGTCAAAGGACTTCATGATCCAAGCAGGAATTAAAGAGGAATTTGATGCACATGTGTGTAATGCTGATCTGGAGAGCTTCGAGGCAGATAAGTGTCGTCAATACCTCTATTTAACTGATTCATTTATGAGATGGTTTAAATTCTCATCATCACGCAATTCTCAAATTGTCCTGTTTGATCTTTATGATAAATCTTATACCATGGACTTATAAGATTTTAACACTCCTTGTAAACTCCCTCAGTGGGGTGATGTTAGTGAACCTCACAAATCTGAATTTAGAGATTTTCTTGCTAGTATAACTGTGGGGGAATCTAGAGATGTAACACAAGCTACCATAGGGAGCATTCATTTTCCTGCTATACATTATTTTGCTCTCTTCATAGGAAGGTGCATAAATGATAAAGATGAAGCATGTCACATGTGTGTACCTGATCTTAGCGTTCTCAGGAGCGCTGTTTTAGGAGATAAATAATACAACTTGGGGGCTATAGTTGCACGTAGGTTGCATAATAATCGTATTCATGGAGATTTCTTTGGTGTAATTTATGCAACTCGTATAGCTAACTTTCTTGAGATACCCATACATGGAGATGATATTGAGTTGCCCCCTTTTTATCTAGATTATGATGCTATGGTTCGTCATCAGTTTGTTGAGAGGAACGATCAGTTCCTCCAGTACCGACTAATCTTTGACAGACGACGCACCTATCACGTCGCTCTCCCTGCTCCTACTTTCTTTGACTTTTAGGCAAGGGGGAGATATGTTATAACCAGGGAGGAGGCGACCGAGTATGAGAGGAGGGCGGAGACAGCTCGCCTCCAAGCTACAACTCATCAGGCAATTGCCGCTGCATCTCAGTACGACCCCAGCTACAACTTTGGATATCCGCCAGGCCAGCCGTGGCCATAGACCAACTTAGGCCAAAAGCCTAAGCTTGGGGGAGTATGTATTTCTCACTGACATTACATTTATGTTCACACACTCATGCTAGTTGTCGGTGCTCATACTTTTTCATTGTATCATCCATGCTTGTTTATTTTCCCTTTTTACGCTTTCTTCTTGTGTGTTTGATAAACCTTAAGAAAAAAATTAGTAGTAGCTTTTTAGCTAGTTTACTTTCCATGCCTGTAGTGGTAGTAATTAAAAAGAAAACCCCAAAAGATTTCATGTTCTTCTTTTGCTTGTTGGGAGCTTTCCCGTGTAAATAGTTTTGTCTCTTTTCTTTGGGGGTCGAGAGGAGAAGACCATGATGAAAATGTTGAGTGGCTCTTATATGCATTATTGTTGATCCAACAAAGAGCCCATATTACCTTGTCTTCTCTCTTGAATTGAATGCTTGCAGATTCCAGCTTAGTCCAATGCACGTGCACTATTATTATTATTATCCACATCGTTCGGTCGTGCAAGTGAAAGGCAATAATGATGATTATATGATGAACTTATTGCGATGAGAAAAGCTGGTATGAACTCGACCTCTCTTGTTTTTGTAAATATGATCAGTTCATCGTTCCTGATTCATCCTACTATGAATAAACATGTTTGCAATGACAATTAGAGATTATAGTTGCTTATGCCATACTTAATTAGCTAGGAGCTTATAATGGTTTACATTGCGTTCCAACATGCTATTAAAATGGTTGTGATGTGGTATGATAGGGTGGTATCCTCTTTTGAACGATTCGAGTGGCTTGACTTGGCACATGTTCACGCATGTAGTTGAAACAAAATCAACATAGCCTCTATGATATTTATTTTCATGGTGCATTATATCCTACTCATGCTTGCATTCGGTGTTGATTAATTTTAATGCATGTTCATGAATGTTGTCGCTCTCTAGCTGGTCGCTTTCCAGTCTTTTTCTAGCCTTCACTTGTACTAAGTGGGAATGCTGCTTGTGCATCCAATTCCATAAACCCCAAATTTATTCCATATGAGTTCACCATACCTACCTATATACGGTATCTACCTGCCATTCCAAGTAAATTTGTATGTGCCAAACTCTAAACCTTCAAATAAACATTCTGTTTTGTATACTCGAATAGCTCATGTATTAACTAGGGTTGTCTGTATCTTCCATGTTAGGTGGGTTATTCTCAAGAGGAGTGGACTCCGCTCCCCACTCACAAGAAAAGGGTTGGTCACAGGGATGCCCAGTCCCATGCTTTATGCAAATCAAATCAAAATAACTGCAAACAAAACTCCCCTAGGACTCTTGTTAGTTGGAGGCACTCGTTGTTTTGAGGGATTGATGCTTGTTGGTGGAGGGGGAGTATAAACTTTACCATTATGTTTGGGAACCGCCTATAATGTGTGTAGCATGGAAGATATCGAGATCTCTCGGTTGTTATGTTGACAATGAAAGTATACCGCTCAAAATATTGTTCATATCTATTTCAAAACTGAGCTCTTGCACCTCTACAAATCCCTCCATCCCTCTGCGAAGGGCCTATCCATTTACTTTTATGTTGAGTCATCATCCTCTTATTAAAAATCACCAGTTGGAGAGCATCGCTGTCATTTGCATTCGTTACTGTTAGTTTACATTGAGTATAACTTGACTGGATCTCTTTTACCATGAATTACAATGTCTAGTCAGTCCTTGATCTTTAAAGGTGCTCTGCATTTATATTTTGCGGTCTCGGAAAGGGCTAGCGAGATACCATCTTGTTATATCATATCATGATTGTTTTGAGAAAGTGTTGTCATCCGAGATTTATTATTATTGCTCGCTAGTTGATTATGCCATTGATGTGAGTAAATATGAGACCTAAGTGTTATTGTGAATATGGTTAGTTCATAATCTTTGCTGAAAACTTGAATGCTGGCTTTACATATTTACAACAACAAGAGCAAACAAAGTTTGTAAAAGTTTTTCTTTATCACTTTCAGTTTATCAACTGAATTGCTTGAGGACAAGCAAAGGTTTAAGCTTGGGGGAGTTGATACGTCTCCGTCGTATCTACTTTTCCAAACACTTTTGCCCTTGTTTTGGACTCTAACTTGTATGATTTGAATGGAACTAACCCGGACTGACGCTGTTTTCAGCAGAATTGCCATGGTGTTATTTTTGTGCAGAAATAAAAGTTCTCGGAATGACCTGAAAATCAACGGAGAATTATTTTGGAATATATAAAAAATACTGGAAGAAGAATCCACGTCAGGGGGGCCTCCACCTGTCCACGAGGGTGGGGGCGCGCCTGCCCCCCTGGGCGCGCCCCCTGCCTCGTGGCCCCCCTGACGCTCCACCGACCTCAACCTTGACTCCATATATTCACTTTCGGGGAGAACAAATATCAGAGAGAAGGATTCATCGTGTTTTATGACACGGAGCCGCCGCTAAGCCCTAAACTCTCTCGGGAGGGCTGATCTGGAGTCCGTTCGGGTCTCCGAAGAGGGGAATTCGTCGCCATCGCCATCATCAACCTTCCTCCATCACCAATTTCATAATGCTCACTGCCGTGCATGAGTAATTCCATCGTAGACTTGTTGGACGGTGATGGGTTGGATGAGATTTATCATGTAATCAAGTTAGTTTTGTTAGGGTTTGATCCCTAGTATCCATTATGTTCTGAGATTGATGTTGCTATGACTTTGCTATGCTTAATGCTTGTCACTAGGGCCCGAGTGCCATGATTTCAGATCCGAACCTATTATGTTTTCATCAATATATGAGAGTTCTTGATTCTATCTTGCAAGTCTATAGTCACTTACTATGTGTTATGATCCGACAACCTCGAAGTGACAATAATCGGGACCATTCCCGGTGATGACCGTAGTTTGAGGAGTTCATGTATTCATTATGTGTTAATGCTTTGGTCCGGTACTCTATTAAAATGAGGCTTAGTATCCCTTAGTTTTCAATAGGACCCCGCTGCCACGGGAGGGTAGGACAAAATATGCCATGCAAGTTCTTTTCTGTAAGCACGTATGACTATATTCGGAATACATGCCTACATTACATTGATGAACTTGAGCTAGTTCTGTGTCACCCTAGGTTATGACTGTTACATGATCGATCGCATCCGGCATAATTCTCCATCATCGATCCATTGCCTACGAGCTTTTCATATATTGTTCTTCGCTTATTTACTTTTTCGCTGCTACTGTTGCAATCACTATAAAACCCAAAAATATCACTTTTGCTACCGTTACTTTTGCTATCGTTACCACTGCTATCATATTACTTTGCTACTAAATACCTTGCTGCAGATATTAAGTTTCTAGGTATGGTTGAATTGACAACTCATCTGCTAATACTTGAGAATATTTTTTGACTCCCCTTGTGTCGAATCAATAAATTTGGGTTGAATACTCTATCCTCGAAAACTGTTGCGATTCCCTATACTTGTGGGTTATCACCGAGCACTAGAAACAATATTGGTGGTAAGCTTTTTCCTCCCTTGAGCAATCTCCAGATCCTGTAGGTACCTCGTAATAAAACACATAGTTGAGAAAGGACTCTCAAATTCGTTGTCATGAATAGCTCGTCTCCGCGCCCACAAATCACCCACACGGTGATCAAAACATTTGCAAGATCATTTTCATTCATTGCGTCGAACATCCATAAAGGCGCATCCTCTGTTCTATTGGAGATTACATGTTCTAGCACCTCCTCGTCTCCTAAAGCCCATACACACCGGGCCATACGGCAGTCAAAAAAAGAGTGTCGCCAAGTGTCAGATTCAGCGTGGCATTTACAGTAGGCCGACGAAGTAGTCAGCTTCCAGCTGCCTACCTTATTTGCAGTTTCTAACAGAAAGAAAAAAGAACAAATGAGGCGGCCCGCTGCGCGTCTCTGCAAGCGCCAACATCCTTAATCGACGCTAACAGCGGGACCTCCTATACGCCGCTTGTTGCGGCAAGAAGTCGACACTTCGCACATGAGTTGCTCACCTGGGCCGGCCCATCTCGCGGGAGCGCGACGTTCGTGAGGTAAAAATTCGCAAAAAGGATTGCATCGGGTGGGAATCGAACCCGTGTCATCCAATTGATATATGCGCCGAGCTAGCCACTATGCCTAGCTAGTTTTAATGCTAAATTGGCAGCGCAAACCTAAAAGAAACTAACAGTAGCGACAAAACTTAAAATATCACTTCACAAAACTAAGTACTTTTCAAAAGCTTAAAATATCAGTTCACAAAACTAAGTACTTTTCTGAATATGGGAACATTTTTTCAGAAGCTGAAAGAAATTTTATAACCGCACATTTTTCATAAATTAAGTACTTCTAAAAGCGCATACTTTTTTGAATTTGCGAGTATTTATTACAAAAGAATATTTTTTTTGAAATTGTGTACAAAATTTGAAAACTGGATTTTTTTTGAAAACACGAACATCTTTTGGGAACCTCAAACAGTTGTGAAGAAAGGAACAAAATTGAAAACGAGAACATTTTTCAAAATTGTGATTTAAATTCTTGAATATTTTTTTGAATTTAGAGAACAAAATTTTGAAATCAGGAACAAAATTTGAACATGAACATTTTTAATGCACAAACATTTTTTGATTCTTGAGAACAAATTTTGAAACGGAGAACAAATTTGGAAGCGCGGACAATTTTTTAAAGCATTATTTTTTTAATCTTGGGAACAAATTTTGAAATAGAGAACAAATTTGGAAGCGCAAACAATTTCTTAAAGCACGATCATTTTTTGAATATTGAGAACAAATTTTAAAATGGAGAACAAATTTGAAAAATCCTGAACAAATTTGGAAGCGCGAACGTTTTTTGGAAAGGTGAACAAAAAAATTGAAATCTGGTCCATTATATGAATTTCAAAAGTTTTGAACTTTTTTGTGTTACGAGAACAATTTTTGAATTTTGAGAACATTTCTTTTGAAAACTGAACATTTTATGGAAATACAAACAAAATTTGAATATTTTTGAAAAAGAGGAGAAAATAAAAAGAAAATGAAATAACAAACCAAAGAAAGAAAACAAATAGAAAAAAAATAAGAAAAGAAATAAGAAACAGAAACAATAAAAACGAAAAGAAGAAGAAAAAAGCATCGCTAGAAGTTGGGCCGGCCCACTGCGTCGTTCGCTCGCGCACCCCCTGTGCGAAGCGTCGACAATACGACGCAGCGAGCGGCGTATAGGATTTTCCGCTAACAGCGCGGACTAGGAGAAGGTCCGGGCCTTACCGATAGCCCTGGCGGTGTATGGCTCAAATAGAAAAGCAGAAAGAACGGGCCTTACCGATAGTTTGGGTCTCGTCTATTTCTGTGGCCCGAACCGAGAGCCCAAAAACTCTCGTACCAATAATTTCTTTACTTTATTGTATTCGCCGGTCTTTCCCATAAATAATACCAAAAAGGACACGGGCCGTGGACCAAACTCTTTTCCCTCAAATTTCCCCTCTTTCCCCTCCTCACCCCTCGATCTGATCTCGATTCATCTAACTCTCCTCCCCGAATCCTCAATTCGACACCAGATCCGGTCCTCCCTCGCCGAGGCCTCTCTATCGGTGCCGATTTCGCCCCGTATCGTTGATTCTGTGTGTTCGCGAGATTAGGGTTTCGAGGCGCTGAAATCGGGTACCGATTGGCTCGATTGAGGCGGAATTTCTCCAGGGGAGGCTGGTCTGTGGTTGATTGGTGGCTCTGAGATCCTATTATTGCGGTTCTTTTCATCGAATTTGCGCGATTTGTTTGCTAGGGTTTCGTCGTTTCCCTCCCGTCCAACCCTCCGTCGACCCCTCATCGCCAGTAAGTACCCCTCCCCTTTCTTGATTTTTGATTTCTTATATTCGAGAAAGATAGATCTAAAATCGACCTGGCTTGGATTCATCGGGACCTTAATTTAATTTGACTTATTTTTCATGCGGCGAATTTAATTTTGACTTATTTTTCATGCGGTGAATTTGATTTTGACTTTAATAGGGTAGCCAAACCTGATTTGAATTGACCGATTGATCCATGGTCCATGGATGTCGCGTGGAGCTTGCTTCCAAATTCTCATAGGGAGATCACGGCCGTGTATACTGCCTGTGTTTGCCCATACAAATATAATTGAATAAACTTCTACATGTGTTGCACCTTCTATAGTTTAGTGGGAGAACGTTGCATGTGCGGAAACAATGTTATGCACTTGGTTGAAAACATGAGATGCAATCGATTTGTGCACCCTAGTTTGGTGATGTGCACTTGAAGGTTTGTACATCAGTGTGGTTGGCGGTAGTGTTCAACTTGGATGTTCATTTGCAATTTGTATAAGTAACACAATACGTTTCCTCTTCAAGATGTGTAGCTATCGTTCTAGTCCTGTGCAGTGATCACCCGGTGCAATATAATTGTATCTATTTGCCATCATTTTGTTATCTAATGGAAGAGTTCTCTTCCTCAGGAGCATTATGTTGCATCAAGAAAATAGTGAGGTTTATGTGAGGCACCACTCCGAGCAGCTTGCGTGTGGCAATCTGAGGGGAACCGATGATGGGCGCTCAAACTTCCTTCCTGAGAAATACCATATTGCAACAGGTAACGACTGCCATTTCCCTTCGCCTTGTACAAGCATGCCTAGATTCTTGTGCTAGGTTGTGTGCAATTAAAGTTTGTCAAATGAATGTAAACTGACCAATCTGATGAAGAGTTGGTCCTAATTTTGGAATTTCAGAATGGAATACCACAGCTTGTCTAGTTAATACTGCCAGTGCTGTTAAAGAAGTGACAGTCGATCATCATAAGAGACCTGCCTCTAGTGGTTTCACAGACATGTTGGACTGCAAACGGATGAAGCAGGAAGAGCAAAGTAAGACATGTTAATTCGCAACCTTTTATGGAAGTTCTTACTCTGTCATTTACAAAAACTTTTGATACTTCGCTTTTCTACACTTTACACTTTGCTTCCATACACTTGACACTTCCCGTCATGAGGACTAGTTTCCCCAAAGGGTTCTATTAAATCTACCCATCACCCCTACGTGACCTTGTTATGCATGATTGAGATAGTATGGCGGGTATTTTGGCCATCTTTGTGTAGAGGTTTAATTTCCCTGTTGCGTGTGGATGTCCATTACTGCCATGTGTTTCTATAAAACCAAAGTGCTGATTGGGCTCATATTTTCTCCATTTCAGCTGTATCTGAGAAAGATAATGCAGCAGATGCTGACATAAATGTTCCAGAGTATGGATCATACAGGACATGGGAGAGAATCTCCGATCTGCCAGCATATGGTAGTGAGGAAAGTGAGGATGAAGGTGTAGATCCACCTGTTAATTTTTCACTAGCCCAAACTTATGTTGAAGATTACCTGCGATCTGCAAGTTATTGTCAAAGGGAAGACATTTACTCGTCTGTTAGCCTTTGCCCTACAAGGAAAACTGTTCCAATTGGGCCAAATTATCAGGCTGAGTTGCCAGAGTGTGCATCTGGTAATTGTAGGAGCTCAGTTGATGGTAATGCTGATGTGTCATCATCTTCTCACATATGTGATATAAAGGAAGCCGAGAGTGACAAGTGGATTAGGAACTCTGTCATTCCAATGCCTGGTTCTGTTGAGTTACCTTCAGTGCTGAAACCCGTTTGCTTTAAGACAGATTGCAGTTGTGTTGATGAAGGTTCGATTGCGTGCGTGAGGAAGCATGTGAAGGAAGCAAGAGAAAGACTAATGACTGCCCTTGGTCTGAACACCTTCAAAGAGTTAGGATTCTTTGACATGGGAGAGGAGGTGGCCTTGAAATGGACTGAAGATGAAGAGCATTTGTTCCAGGATGTGGTATCATTAAACCCTGCCTCTCTTGGAAGGAACTTCTGGGATGAACTTCTGCTTGCCTTCCCATTGAAGACTAACAAAGAGTTAGTGAGCTACTATTTCAATGTCTTCATGTTGAGGAAGAGGGCTGAGCAGAATAGGTTGGATCCAATGAATGTTGACAGTGATAATGATGAATGGGAGGGAAGAGATGATGATGAATTTGCTGTGACAGAAAGGGCTGGTGAGGATTTGCTGCTCGAGTCTCTTACTGATCAAGATGATGGTGCATGCAATCAAGTTCCCCTCCAGGGAAATATGCATGAAGAGTCTGGTGAGGAGGATGAGTTTGACTGTTGTGGTCACAGGCAAGAAAATTGCTGCGTGGAGGGGAATGTCATGGTGTCCCTTGTGGACAATAACCAGGAGGCAACCATTTTTGACACAGATGCTCAAGACGACTCATGCACATCATTTGAGGTTCCGCATGTTTGTACCATGGATGGCACACCCACTGATATTGCTGGAGACCACTACCGGGATGTTGGCTTTGGTAGCGTTGCAGATCATGGATACTTTGGTGGCCATTGCGACCCGAAAACATGGGATATTGGTTTCAGTAGCGTATGGGAGAAAGACGAATTTCTTTCGACAAACAATGTGATAGAAGAGGTGTTTGGAAAGGGTTCTTGTGAAATTGGAAATGACTCTTCTACTGCCCAGGGCATCATTTAAAGATGATCCGGGTTTCTGATGGAGAGCGAAGGCCGAACCTGCTTTTGAAATTTGTACAGTGATAGCTCTTCCTTTTTTTTTGATGATGATTCACTTGCCTGTAGAAATCCCGCCTCTGTCTGTCCCGAGAACATCTGTTTGAGAAATGTAATTTCATTCTCATGATGAATGTCTGTCTATTTGTAGTTATCCATCATCAGTCGATGATCTCCTGTAGCCTGTTCCCTGTTGTAGCCTCTGTGTACTGTTGTCATGACAAGTTTCAAGGCCTGAGCATTTTTGCATATGCTAGCGACGGTCAATATGATATAGATGTTGCTCTAATATGACAAATCATATCGCTTTCCTTATTCTACTTGCATCTTTTTAAGTAGATGACACTTCCCAAAGCAGGGTTGTGTTACTATGAGGTGTCAACGGATGGTCAACCGTGAAGTCTCGCTCTCGGTTCGTTGCACAAGTTTTCGTGGCAAGTTTTTCTTTTGCTACGCCTGACAAACGTCCTAGTTTATTGGTCTCCTTTGAAATTTGTGCTAAATTTTGTTCAAGTATTTAACTAATAAAATGTAAATGCATGTTAACAAAATTTATTTCGTTGGATTCATATTTGAATATAGTTTCCAAATGATATAGTTTTTGGTGACATGCAAGAACATTTTTGTTAGTTAAATTTATGATTAAAATTTGGCGCAAAATACAATAGGACCCAACAAACCAGGATGGAGGTAATAGTACTGAACTGCAAATTTATTACTTCCACTTATCTAACCATCAGATGTCAAGTACTAGATCTGAGATGCCACATATCTTCCTTAGGTTTTGGCACCTTGCTAAACCCATCCAATTTTTTTTCTTTAAAAAGCCCATCCCCACTTTTGATACCTTGCTAAACCCATCCCTAGCAATATGTATTTCAGCGAACCAACCTGGATGGTTCGGAGAATAGTCGTATCCCTTTAAATTCTAGACTTGATTGGTGCTCGTATTTTTCTGGACTTATTTCGGACTTTTCGGTGATATTCGTTGAGTGGGAGGAGATATTCCCATCGGCTACGAGGCGCGTATGATGACTTCATCAATGATGTTAATATATTATGTCGCTCAGTCTTTCGAAGGTGCTGATAGGGTCAGGATATGCGTTCGTGCGTTCAGAGGTGAATGTATGCTCATGTATGTAAGTGATTTCGATCGTACTGTGTTAAAAAATGTTCTTCATACGCATGCATTTTATCATCATAATAATTCAAATCATATTGTTTCAAACACACATAACACAACATCAATTCAAATCCACGACATATGCAACTTAAATTTAAACATAACAAATGGTCCAAATGCATCGAAGTATTCTTCTCTTCTCTAACCATCAGAAGCCAGGTACTAGATCAATGGACGTCCCTTGTCGTCTGCTTCTCTCGTGTATTTACAGGGGTGATATTTCAGGGCGCGCGTCTAGATGTGAAGTTTTTGTTCCTAATTGTCATAAAAGTAAAATGCATTGATAATCATTATACTTGTTTCGCTCGTTTACTTTGGTCATTGTACTTGAGAATATAGACTATGATCATTATGTATAACTTTTCATGATTATATGGTCACTGACTCACCGTATAGCTCTGTATTTTATCTATGTTGACCAGTCAAACAATCTACCTTCTGTTCTCTTCTTATACCACGTGGATCACATCCAAGTGGAAGAAAGAAACAACGGACAATAAAATCTATTATAAGGTACACGTCTAGATGTGGAGTTTTGATTCATAGTTTTCATAAGAGTAAAATGCATTGGTGGTCACTGTACGTGTCTTGCATGTTCATTTTGGTCATTGTACTTAAGAATACCGTCAAGACATGTTGTATGTGAGCTCGATCTCACATGCACCCTTTGCTACAGTAAAATCAGAAAAAGTATTTAAAAAATTCAAAAAAAAATGTGAATTACTTTGGCAACAAACTTTGATGTGTGTTTCACATGCCTGCCAATTTCTAGGATGAAATGACATTTGTGGAGGTCTCAGCAAAAAAACAAAATCATGCTCCAAAAAAAGTTTTTGGAAGCATTTTGGAGCATCAATTTTTTTGCCGTGACCTGCATAAATGTCATTTTGTCACGAAATTTTGCACGCATGTGAAAAACACATCAATGTTTGTTGGCAAGAAATTTCATAATTTTAAACTTTTTAAATAATTTTTTGAATTTACTGTAGCAAAGGGTGCATGTGAGCTCGAGCTCAAAAGAGCACTTTCGGTCAATATGGTCATTATGTATAAGTTTTGGTGATCATATGGTCGCCGACTCACTATATAGCTATGTATTTTATCTATGTTTATCGATCAAATAGTCTACCTCACGTGGGTCCTGGTAGTAGTAGATGGAAGAATGAAATACCCCACGATCTCTTCCTACCCCATGCAGGTCCCACATGTCAGTGGGTGGAAGAAAGAAATAATGGACAATAAAATCTTGTCCAAGTGGTGAGTCAAACCTAACACAAGATAAATTCATCCGCGGTCACTGACTCGCGAAGATTTTCTCCATTAAGTTACAACGCACAACCAAAGCCCTTCGCAGCTGGGGCCAGAAGAAGCAGAGCACCTTGGAAATGCAGTTTCAGATTGCCAATGATGTTATTCTCCGCTGGACACGACACAAGAGGCACGAGACCCCTCGTTGGAGGAAAGAAGGTTAAAGGCATTCTTAAAAGGAAAGTGTCTGGCTTTGGCTGCTCTAGAAAGAGTCAGGTTGTGGCAGCGTGCCCGGGTCCGCGATCTGCCGGAGGGGGATGCAAACTCCAAATACTTTCATCTGAAGGCTAATGGACGACGTCGCAAACACCTGGTCCCTTACCTGAAAGATGGGAGTCGCACGGCGACAGATATGGAGGAGAAGCTTAACATGGTACGAGATTTTTTTCTCTAATCTGATGGGATCCACTGCTACGCGGGGCTATTCCCTCGTCTGGATGCCCTGGGCTTAAGCCGTTTGTCGCCAGAAGTGGCCCATGGGCTGGAGGTGCCATTTACTGAGGAGGAAATTAAGCAAGTTATCTGGGACATGCCGATCGATCGCGCACCTGGGCTAGACGGTTTTTCTAGTCTTTTTTCCAGGACATGTTGGGAGATAATTGCCAAGGATTTCATGGATGTTATGAAGATGCCATTTGTAGGGCGTTTTTACTCTTTTGGTGCTCTCAATTCCTCCATCCTCACCCTCCTCCCCAAGAAAGAAGACCCCTTGCAACTAAGTGATTTCATACCAATTAATCTGATTCATGGGGCGGCCAATTTTCTTGCCAAGACTTTGGCCACCAGGTTGGCTGCGCCCCTGCCTTCACTGATATCTTAGGCCCAGAGCGCTTTTGTTTCGAGGAGGAGCATACATGAGAATTTCCTTGTTTTGGACTCTAATTTGCATGATTTGAATGGAACTAACCTGGACTGACGCTGTTTTCAGCAGAATTGCCATGGTGTTATTTTTATGTAGAAATAAAAGTTCTTGGAATGACCTGAAACTTCACAGAGAATATTTTTTGGAATAAATAAAAAATATTGGCGAAAGAATCAACTGAGGGGGACCTACCTGCTGTCCACAAGGGTGGAGGGCGTGCCCACCCCCTAGGGTGCACCCCTGCCTTGTGGGTCCCCTGGACCTCCACCGACCTCAACTCCAACTCATATATTCACGTTCGGGGAGAAAAAAAATTAGAGAGAAGGATTCATCGCGTTTTATGATACGGAGCTGCCACCACCTCCTTTCTTCCTCGGGAGGACAGATCTGGAGTCCGTTAGGGGCTCCGGAGAGGGGAAATCGTCGCCATCATCATCATCAACCATCATCCATCACCAATTTCATGATGCTCACCGCCGTGTGTGAGTAATTCCACCATAGGCTTGCTGGACGGTGATGGGTTGTATGAGATTTACCATGTAATCGAGTTAGTTTTGTTAGGGTTTGATCCCTAGTATCCACTATGTTCTGAGATTGGTGTTGTTATGAGTTTGCTATGCTTAATGCTTGTCACTAGGGCCCGAGTGCCATCATTTAAAATTTGAACCTATTATGTTCTCATGAGTATATTTGTGTTCTTGATCCTATCTTGCAAGTTATAGTCACCTACTACACGTTATGATCTGGCAACCCCAGAGTGACAATAGTCGGGACACTTCCCTGTGATGATCGTAGTTTGAGGAGTTCATGTATTCACTAAGTGCTAATGCTTTGGTCCGGTTCTCTATTAAAAGGAGGCCTTAATTTCCCTTAGTTTCCATTAGGACCCCTCTACCACGGAAGGGTAGGACAAAAGATTTCATGCAAGTTATTTTCCATAAGCACGTATGATTATATTCAGAATACATGCCTACATTACATTGATGAATTGGAGCTAGTTCCGTGTCACCCTAGGTTATAACTGTTGCATGATGAATGCCATCCGACATAATTATCCATCATTGACCCATTGCCTACGATTTTGTTTCATATTGATCTTTGCTAAGTTACTTTTCCGTTGCCACTGTTACAATTGCTACAAAACTGCTACTGTTACTTTTTCCACCGTTACCGTTACTTCCATACTAGTTTGCTACTAAATATTTTGCTGCAGATATTAAGTCTTTCAGGTGTGGTTGAATTGACAACTCAACTGCTAATACTTGAGAATATTCTTTGGCTCCCCTTGTGTCGAATCAATAGATTTGGGTTGAATACTCTACCCTCAAAAACTATTGCTATCCCCTATACTTGTGGGTTATCAAGACTTTTTTCTGGCGCCGTTGCCGGGGAGCATAGCTCTATTCTCTGAGTCACTTGGGATTTATATCTGTTGATCACCATGAAGAATTTGAAAGATACTAGAACCAAGATCTATCCCTCTACTACGAGGGGAGGTAAGGAACTGCCATCTAGCTCTGCACTTGATTCACCTTCCGTTTTGAGTAAGCTTGCAACACCTACACGTGCTATTGATTCTGATATGTCGCATGTTATTGATGATGCTACTTCTACTATGAATGATGCTTATGATGCTACTACTTTGCTTGATAAAATGGTGCCACTGGGTGAATTACTTGATGAACATCTTGCTAGATTTAGAACTATTGATTATGCTGAGGATGATGATATTTCTGAAACTAATGAAATTATTGAAACTGAAAACTTTGAAACACATGATAAGACTAGCTCTCCTAGATATGAACTTCCTATTGTACCCGAGGGTTATATAATGGATGAAGAAACTGCTAGAGACTTTTTTGCTTGCAATGATTGAGAGGATCTTAACAAACTATTAGCTAAGTTGAAAGAAAAATCTTTGAATGCTAGAATGCATTATGGGCCTAAGTTTGCTACTTCACCTATCTTTGTTACTGATAAGGATTATGAATTCTCTGTCGATCCCAAGTTAATTACTTTGGTTGAATCTGATCCTTTCTATGGTTATTAATCTGAAACTATTGTGGCACATCTTACTAAATTGAATGATATAGCTACCCTATTTGCTCATGAGGAAAAAATTCGTAATTACTATATTCTTAAATTGTTTCCTTTCTCGTTAAAGGGTGATGCTAAGTTATGGTTTAATTCTCTTGCTCCTGGTTGTGTGCGTAGTCCTCAGGATATGATTTACTACTTCTCTGAAAAATATTTCCCAGCTCATAAGAAACAAGCTGCTTTAAAGGAAATATTTAACTTTGTGCAAATTGAAGAAGAGAGTCTCCCACAAGCTTGGGGGAGGCTTCTTCAATTAATTAATGCTTTCCCTGATCATCCTCTCAAGAAAAATGAAATACTTGATATCTTTTATAATGGACTAACCGATGCTTTTAGGGACCACCTAGATAGTTGTGCTGGTTGTGTTTTCAGGGAACAAACTGTTGAGCAAGCTGAATTGCTATCAAATAATATATTGAGCAATGATAATGATTGGACACTTCCTGAACCAACTCCTAAGCCAACTCCAAAGAAAAGAGGTATTCTATTTCTCAGCCCTGAAGATATGCAAGAGGGAAAGAAATCTATGAAAGAAAAAGGTATTAAAGTTGAAGATGTTAAGAATTTACCGCCTATTGAAGAAATACATGGTCTTGATAACCCGACACAGGTAGTAGAGGTAAACTCTCTATATAGATTTGATGAAGGTGATATTCCTCATAATAAGTCTGCTAGTCAATGCTTGGATGAGTTTGATAATTTTATTGTTAAACAAGAAAATTTCAATGCTTATGTTAGTAGACAATTGAAACGCAATGCTCACATGCTTGACTACTTGGGTGATTATATGAGTAGAACTGTTAATGATCTTAAGCTTATTAGTAAGCATGCTTCCATGGTTAGAAATCAAGTAGAACAAGTACTTAGGGCACATGATGATTTTCTTAATGAGTTGAATAATAAGACAATGATAATGCTGTTAGGGTTATGTCTAGAGGTGGTAAAATGACCCAGGAACCTCTGTATCCCGAGGGCCATCCTAAAAGAGTTGAGTGAGATTCTTAGAGAATTAATACTGATGCACCTAGTCATAGTAATAAAAAGAAAAAGAAAATTGGTAGGACTTTGCATGCTTCTAGTGAACTTGTTATTCACACACCCGAGAATCCTAATGATATTTCTATTTCTGATGTTGAGACACAATCTAGTGATGAACATGAACCTAGTGATAATGTTAGTGATGATGTTCATGTTGATGCTCAACCTAGTAATGATAATGATGTGGAGATTGAACCTGCTGTTGATCTTGATAAGCCACAATCAAAGAATCAACGTTATGATAAGAGAGACTTTATTGCTAGGAAGCATGGTAAAGAAAGAGAACCATGGGTTCAGAAACCCATGCCCTTTCCTCCTAAACCATCCAAGAAAAAGGATGATGAGGATTTTGAGCGCTTTGCTGAAATGATTAGACCTATGTTTTTGCGTACGCGTTTGATTGATATGCTAAAAATGTCTCCTTATGATAAGTACATGAAAGATATTGTTACAAATAAAAGAAAGATATCAGAAGCTGAAATTTCCACCATGCTTGCTAATTATGATTTTAAGGGTGGAATACCAAAGAAACTTGGAGATCCAGGAGTACCAACTATACCATGCTCCATTAAAAGAAACTATGTTAAAACCGCTTTGTGATCTTGGAGCCGGTGTTAGTGTTATGCCTTTCTCTTTATATCGTAGACTTGAATTGAATAAGTTGACACCTACTAAAATTTCTTTGCAAATGACTGATAAATCAACTGCTATACCCATCGGTATTTGTGAGGATGTGCCTGTTGTGGTTGCAAATGTTACTATCTTAACAGGCTTTTTTATTCTTGATATTCTCAAGGATGACAGTATGTCGATCATCCTTGGTAGACCCTTTTTGAATACTGTAGGGGCTGTTATTGATTGCAACAAAGGCAATGTCACTTTTCATGTTAATGGTAATGAGCATATGGTACACTTTCCGAAGAAACAACCTCCAGTTCATAGTATCAATTCTATTGGAAAAATTTCAACTATCACTATTGGAGGTTTTGAATTCCCTATTCCTACTGTCAAAAAAATATATGATATTCTTATTGTTGGGGACATGCATATCCCCGTTGAGGTAACCTAGTGTTATTCGAAAGTTCTCCGGTTTCATGTCATTCGGAAGAAGTTTGTTAATAAGACTTGATCAACCTTGTTAATGGATTCCTTTTGATGAGCATGAGATGGATGAATTTAGAAAGCACAACTTTCTATATCCACCTTTTACATTCTGTTATCTAGAATAAATGAAGCAAAAATAGTATTGTCTGTTTGTTTTCTGAATTATTCGTGCAATAAAAAAATGTCCCGAAAATAGAAGTTCTCCGGATGCCCTAAAAAATTAGTATGATTTTTTATAGAATATTCTAGAATTTCTAGAACCGAGAATGATGTAGGGTGGAACCCTAGATGGCCGATCTTTCACGAAAGGAGCGGATCACGCGAAGAACACGAAGAATACGAGGGGAAACACGAGGGGAAATCACAAAGGGGAACACAAGAGAAATACTCAAACCAACAAGTATGATCACACATGTGCTAGATCCATGAACACAAAGGGAGATACATGATCCACGATCAACAAGGGACGATACACGGTAAGTGGTTCTTCTCAAAAGGAGGTCTTGATGGGGCCACCCGAAAGGGGGTCTTGAATCCAAGGGGATCTTCTCCGTAGAGGGGCCGCGGTCTCTCTCGAGGAGAGGATCCGATGTGGATGAGCGAGGCTCTATCTCTAATATGAGCTATCACAACGCTGACCCTAACTAGGAGGAGGTGGAGGAGTATATATAGTCTAGGTCCACGAAGGGGTAAGTGGGAGAGGGATACATGGGCCTTGGGCCCGTTACTATGCACAGACATGTACCGAACATCCGCTGGGGGCCGGTCGTCCGGTGGCTCGTGGGCTTCCGGGCGTCTGGTAGCTTAGTCGCCGGACTTCCGCTCACTTTTGGCTCGGTTGAGGTGGCACCGGACATCCGGTAGCTGGCGGTCATCCGGTCACCGATCGTCCACTGATTTGGCTTGGGTGTAGATGTGCCGGTCGTCCGATGGGGGCTGGACATCTGCTCACTGGGAGGTGTGGCCGGTCATCCGTTGTGGCCGGACGTCCGCTCGTTGGAGCTTCATTTGCAGCTCTTCCTCTTATTCCTCGCGCTTGATGTCCTCGCCTTCTCGTCCAATGCTCCTAGCTATTCCATGGTCTCCCTCTTGGTTCCTGGTCATGCATAGCATATAGATTTGAGGTAGTAGCCAGGTCTCACACGTGGAAAGTGAAGGTTCGGAGAGGAGCGAGTTCACCTTGTGTCCAATGGCGTACAGTTGAGGCCTCGTCTTATGTCCTCTTGGGGCTTGGAGAGTAGACATAGTGTACATGGGGATGATCGTAGGATGCTCCACATCAGAGAATGCACCAGGGGGCTGCACTAGTGGACCACAAGGGTGGAGGGCGCGCCCTACCCCCCTGGGTGCACCCCCTGCCTCGTGGGTCCCACATAGGTCCCCCTCACTTATTCCAGCACCCATCCACTTCATCTTCCTCCAGAAAAAATCATCCCGTAGCTCAAACCCGTGTTCTTGCTCATCTTGCTGCCATTTTCGATCTCCTTGTGCAAAGCTCCATTTGCAAAGATGTTTTGGGGGATTGTTCTTCGGTATGTGACTCCTCCAATGGTCCAATTAGTTTTTGTTATAGTACTTTAGTTATTGCAAAATTTTGCTACCGTGGTGACCTTGTTCTTGAGCTTGCATGTCAAATTTATATGGTCCAAAGTGGTTTTGATGCATGATATAGCCTCTAGACACTTGTAGGAGTAGTTGTTATTAATTTTGTTGAGTTTGGTTTCACTTTTATTTCGAGTCACTAAATTTTTTAGAATTTTTCAGAGGAATAAAATGATGAGGAGATTGTTAAGAGGCTCTTCGAGCCAGGGTCCGAAGGAAAATGAAAATGAGGAGAACAAGAAGCCCAAGTACAACCTTCCTCGCACCACGGAGGTCCAGCCGCGTGAATGGCTGATAACCCACAAGTATAGGGGATCAATTGTAGCCTCTTTCGATAAGTAAGAGTGTCGAACCCAACGAGGAGCTAAAGGTAGAAAAAATATTCCCCCAAATTTTATCGACCACCGATACAACTCTACGCACGCTTGATGTTCGCTTTACCTAAAACAAGTATAAAACTAGCAGTACTTTGTAGGTGTAAGGGATAGGTTTGCAAGAATATAAAGATCACGCAAATAAAAACTAGGGGCTTTTTTAGGTAAAGAAGCAATAAAGTTAGTATAGCGAGTGTGGAAAAGTGGTGGTAGGAGTTGCAAAATTGTCCCTAAGCAATTGACTACTCTACTAGACCGATAGCAAGTTTTATGTGGGAGAGGCCACTACTAGCATGTCATCCCTGACTTGGAATTCTATTCACTTATGATTGGAACTATTAGCAAGCATCCGCAACTACTAATGTTCATTAAGGTAAAACCCAACCATAGCATTAAGATATATTGGCCCCCCTTCAATCCCGTATGCATCAATTTCTATGCTAGGTTGAAGCTTCCGTCACTCTTGCCCTCCAATACATAGTCCTATCAACATACAACTAACCCTATGGTGTGATCCACGCGCATGCTCATATGATGGGCACCAAAGGACAACAACATAACCACAAGCAAATTAAACCAATCATAGCAATTCACCAATTACCGATAGGACAAGGAAAATCTACTCAGACATCATAGGATGTCAACACATCATTGGATAATAATATGAATCATAAAGCACCATGTTCAAGTAGAGGGTACAGCGGGTTGCGGGAGAGTGGACCATTGTAGATAGATGGGGGAAGGTGATGAAGATGTTGGTGAAGATGACGGAGGTGTTGGTGTAGACTGTGGTGACGATGATGGCCCCGACGGCGTTCCGGCGCCACCGAGAGAGAGGGGGAGAGAGGCCCCCTTCTTCTTCTTCTTCTTCCTTGACCTTCTCCCTAGATGGGAGAAGGGTTTCCCCTCTGGTCCATGGCCTCCATGGTGGCGGAGGGGCGAGAGCCCCTCCGAGATGGGAGATGGGAGGCCTTCCGGGGCACCCCCAAGCTTAGACGCTTGAGTCTCCTTAAATATTTACTTGGGGTGCCTTGGGAATCCCCAAGATTGAGCTATTTCCTCTCCTCCTTCTCCTCATACCGAGACCTCCTCGATCTTTGATCACTTCATCCACACAAAACTCAACAGAAAGCTCGGTAAGATCCGTTAGTATAATAAAGCAAATCACTACTCTTAGTATTGTTGCAAACCAATTCATATTTTGTTTTTGCATTGTAGCTACTGTAATATAACTTTTCCATGGCTTAACCCACTGATAGAAATCGATAGTTTCATCAAAACAAGCAAACTATGCATCAAAAACAGAATCTGTCTTAAACAGGACAGTCTGTAGTAATCTGAACATTCACCATACTTCTGGAACTCCAAAAATTCTGAAAAAATTGGGAAAAATAAACAATTTGTATAGAAAGACAGTGCAAAAAGTTTCAGAACTATTTGACGTTCCAGTAAAAAATATATTAAAATAGCGCACTTCAGCCAAAGTTTCTGTTTTGCACCGCACAAACCAACAAGCAATGTAAACATCCTAAAGGCAAATCTTGGCACATTATTTATGTTTTTAAACTTCATAAAAGCACACAACAGAAATAAATGACTCTCTAAAACTTCCGGGTTGTCTCCCTGGCAGCGCTTTCTTTAAAGCCATTAAGCTAGGCATATAGTGCTCAAGTAATTGATCCACCCGGATCCCAAGGTATATCAAAGCCAATTTTAATTAACAATGATTTTTGATTTAGTAGTGAGGACAAAGTAACATATATCATGGAAAAACGAAGTCTAACTCTCTTCCTATGCATCGGCATGCCATAAAAGAACAATTCATGCACACATAGTAAAGGCCAATGCATAGTATAAGCAGTTTCTTGCAATTTTAACATATTGGAAACATGGAGAGGCAGAGATGTAGTTCATCTCTCATAATAATTGCAAGTAGCAGCAGCAAGCACATGCATATTATATCTATCAAAATCATCATGTGTAGTAGTAAAACGCAACCCATCAATATAATCCTTAATAAGGGCAAACTACTCCGATATAGTGTAGTCGGGAGAATTCAAAAAGATAATAGGACTATCCTGCGTGGGTGCAATAGCAACAATTTCATGTTTAACATAAGGAACTATAACAAGTTCATCTCCATAAGCATAATTCATATTGGCATCTTGGCAACAAGCATAACAAGCATCATCAAAAAGGGACATTTCAAAAGAATTAACGGGATCATAACAATCATCATAGCATTCATCCTTCAGTAAATTCAAAGGGAAATTAAACAATGTATGGATAAAGAGTTACTCTCATTAGATGGTGGGAACGGGTGATCAATCCGCTCTTCCTCCTTTTGTTCTTTGCTCTCCTCCTCATCTTTTTCATCCAATGAGCTCACAATGTCATTAATTTCTTCTTCCATAGACTCCTGCAAAATATTAGTCTCTTCTTGTACAGCGGAGGAGTCCTCAATATATGGTTTAATATATGGATTAGAAGCATAATTATCATAGCAATATTTAAGTATGGACAAATTTTCAGATTTGTAGAGAGTAGTATCACACTCTTCAATAAGAGAAGAAATTTCACAAGTACCCATAAAAGCAACAAATTCTTCAATTTGTTGAACATCATAGTAATTATAAACACCCTTAGTATACGAAGATACGATTCCATTATCACTAAACCCACATTGGTAAGGAAGGTGTTTCTTAGGGTCTTTAGAACAACAAGTACAACCATATATTTCACATAAACTCCAAGCATAGCACTGCAAACGATGAATTTGATTCAGTAAAAGTTTCCCTTTTTCAGATATGCGGTGTCGCACATAACAAGCATGCTCATGTAAAGATTTGCCCTCAACTAAGCTAGTTGGGGTTTCAGCCCGAGCACATAGGGATCAAAGATGATCCAAGTAAAAAGCTTCAGTAGTGTGATAGATTTTGAGTGGTTCTTCAACCATTGGTTCAGTAGGTATGATACGTCTCCAACGTATCTACTTTTCCAAACACTTTTTCCCCTTGTTTTGGACTCTAACTTGCATGATTTGAATGGAACTAACCCGGACTGATGCTGTTTTCAGCAGAATTACCATGGTGTTATTTACGTGCAGGAGCAAACGTTCTCGGAATGACCTGAAACTTCACGGAGCCACTTTTCAGAAAGTAAGAAAAATACCTGCAAAAGATGAAGGCCAGGGGGCCCACCACCTTGCCACAAGGGTGGGGGGCGTGCCCCCCTACCTCGTGGGCCCCCTGTTGCCTCTCCAACTCCAACTCCATATATTGTGTTTCGGGAAGAAAAAAAATCAGAGAGAAGAAATCATCGCGTTTTACGATACGGAGCCGCCGCCAAGCCCTGAAACCTCTCGGGAGGGTTGATCTGGAGTCCGTTCGGGGCTCCGGAGAGGGGAATCCGTCGCCATCATCAACCATCCTCCATCACCAATTTCATGATGCTCACCGCCATGCGTGAGTACTTCCATCGTAGGCTTGCTGGACGGTGATGGGTTGGATGGGATCTATCATGTAATCGAGTTAGTTTTGTTAGGGTTTGATCCCTAGTGTCCACTATGTTCTGAGATTGATGTTGCTATGACTTTGCTATGCTTAATGCTTGTCACTAGGGCCCGAGTGCCATGATTTCAGATCTGAACCTATTATGTTTTCATCAATATATGAGTGTTCTTGATCCTATCTTGCAAGTCTATAGTCACCTATTATGTGTTATGATCCATTAACCCCGAAGTGACAATAATCGAGATACTTACCGGTGATGACCGTAGTTTGAGGAGTTCATGTATTCACTATATGTTAATGCTTTGTTCCGGTTCTCTATTAAAAGGATGCCTTAATATCCCTTAGTTTCCGTAAGGACCCCGCTGCCACGGGAGGGTAGGACAAAAGATGTCATGCAAGTTCTTTTCCATAAGCACGTATGACTATATTCGGAATACATGCCTACATTATATCAATGAACTGGAGCTAGTTCTGTGTCACCCTAGGTTATGACTGTTACATGATGAACCGCATCCGGCATAATTCTCCATCACTGATCCATTGCCCACGAGCTTTTCATATATTGTTCTTCGCTTATTTACTTTCCTGTTGCTATTGCTATCATCACTACAAAATACCAAAAACATTACTTTTACTACTGTTACCTTTTGCTACCGTTACCACTACTATCATATTACTTTGCTACTAAATACTTTGCTGCAGATATTAAGTTTCCAGGTGTGGTTGAATTGACAACTCAGCTGCTAATACTTGAGAGTATTCTTTGGCTCCCCTTGTGTCGAATCAATAAATTTTGGTTGAATACTCTACCCTCGAAAACTGTTGCGATCCCCTATACTTGTGGGTTATCAAGACTATTTTCTGGTGCCGTTGCCGGGGAGCATAGCTCTATTCTTTGAGTCACTTGGGATATATATCTGCTTATCATTATGAAGAACTTGAGAGATCCAAAAACCAAGATCTATCCCTCAACTACGATGGGAGGTAAGGAACTGCCATCTAGCTCTGCACTTGATTCGCCTTCTGTTATGAGTAAGTTTGCGACACCTACACCTGCTTCTACTATTCATTTTGATATGTCGCATGTTATTGGTGATGCCACTTCTGCTATGCATGATACTTATGATGAAACTACCTCTATGCCTGATACTACTATGCCACTTAGTGATTTTCTTGATGAACAACTTGCTAGGGCTAGAGAAATTGAAAATATTGAATTTGATGATACTGATGAAAGTGATGATGAAGAATCACTTGTTATTCCTAAGGGTTATGTCTTTGATCAAGAAGCTTCCTTAGGTATTTTAGCGTGCCAAAATAGAACTGAACTCAAAAGATTATTAGCTAAATGGAGTAAGCAATCTTTAAATGCTAGAATGGAACCTGACCCTGCTTTTGCTACTTCACCTATCTTTGTTATTGATAAGGATTATGAATTCTCTGTTGATCCTGATATAATTACTTTGGTTGAATCTGATCCTTTTCATGGTTATGAATCTGAAACTGTTGTGGCACATCTTACTAAATTGAATGATATAGCCACCCTGTTCACTAAAGATGAGAGAACTCGTTACTTTTATATCCTTAAAATATTTCCGTTCTCATTAAAGGTGATGGTAAGATATGGTTTAATTCTCTTGATCCTGGTTGTGTGCGTAGTCCTGAGGATATGATTTATTACTTCTCTGCTAAATATTTCCCTGCTCATAAGAAACAAGCTGCTTTAAGGGATATATATAATTTTGTGCAAATTGAAGAAGAGAGTCTCCCACAAGCTTGGGGGAGGCTTCCCCAATTACTTAATGCTTTGCCTGATCATCCTCTTAAGAAAAATGAAATACTTGATATCTTTTATAATGGACTAACCGATGCCTCCAGAGATTACCTGGATAGTTGTGCTGGTTCTGTTTTCAGGGAAAGAACACCGAATGAAGCTGAAATCCTATTGAATAATATGTTGAAAAATGAAAATAATTGGACACCTCCGGAGCCAATTCCTAAACCAAATCCGAAGAAGAGGGGTATTCTATTTCTCAGTCCTGAAGATATGCAAGAGGCAAAGAAATCTATGAAAGAAAAAGGTATTAAAGCTAAAGATGTTAAGAATTTACCTCCTATTGAAGAAATACATGGTCTTAATTTACCGCCTATTGAAGAAACTCATGGTCTTGATAACCCGACACAGGTAGTAAAGGTAAATTCTCTCTATAGATATGATAAAGCTGAAATCCCATTTACTAAATTTGCTAGCCCATGCTTAGATGAGTTTGATAAATTTATGGCCAAGCAAGAAGATTTTAATGCTTATTTTGGTAGACAATTGAAATACAATTCAAATATGCTTGAACACTTGGGTGATTATATGGCTAATGTTAAAGGTGAACTTAAACTTATTAGTAAACATGCTTCTATGGTTACCACTCAAGTAGAACAAGTACTTAAAGCTCAAAATGATTTGCTCAATGAATTGAATAGTAAAGATAATGATAATGCTGTTAGAGTGGCTACTAGAACTGGTAGAATGACTCAGGAACCTTCGTATCCTGAAGGCCATCCTAAGAGAATTGAGCAAGATTCTCAGAGAAATAATATAGATGCACCTAGTTCTTCTAAAAATAAGAAAAAGAAAAATGATAGGACTTTGCATGCTTCTAGTAATCCTATTGTTGAAACACCTGAGAATCCAAATGATATTTCTATTTCTGATGCTAAAACTCAATCTGGTAATGAACCTGAAACTAATGATAATGTTAATAATAATGTTCATAATGATGCTCAACCTAGTAATGATAATGACATAGAAATTGAACCTGCTGTTGATCTTGATAACCCACAATCAAAGAATCAACATGATGATAAAAAAGACTTTGTTGCTAGGAAACATGGTAAAAAAAGAGAACCATGGGTTCAGAAACCCATGCCTTTTCCTCCCAAACCATCCAAGAAAAAGGATGATGAGGATTTTGAGCACTTTGCTGAAATGATTAGACCTATCTTTTTGCATATGCGATTAACTGATATGCTTAAAACCAATCCTTATGCTAAGTACATGAAAGATATTATTACAAATAGAAGAAAGATACCGAAAGCTGAAATTTCCACCATGCTTGCTAATTATACTTTTAAGGGTGGAATACCAAAGAAACTTGGAGATCCAGGAGTACCAACTATACCATGCTCCATTAAAAGAAACTATGTTAAAACTGCTTTATGTGATCTTGGAGCCGATGTTAGTGTTATGCCTCTCTCTTTATATCGTAGACTTGATTTGAATAAGTTGACACCTACTGAAATATCTTTGCAAATGGCTGATAAATCAACTGCTATACCTGTCGGTATTTGTGAGGATGTGCCTGTTGTAGTTGCAAACGTTACTATTTTGACGGACTTTATTATTCTTGATATTCCCGAGGACGATAGTATGTCCATTATTCTTGGAAGACCCTTTTTGAATACTGCAGGGGCTGTTATTGATTGCACTAAAGGCAATGTCACTTTTCATGTTAATGGCAATGAGCATACGGTACACTTTCCAAGGAAACAACCTCAAGTTCATAGTATCAACTCTATTGGAAAAATTCCATCGATTATATTTGGAGGTTTTGAATTTCCTCTTCCTACTGTCAAGAAGAAATATGATATTCTTATTATTGGGGATGTGCATATCCCCGTTGAGGTAACATAGTGTTATTCGAAATTTCTTCGGTTCCATGTTATTCGGAATGAGTTTGTTAACAAGACTTGATCAACCTTGTTAGTGGATTCCTTTTGATGATCATGAGAAGGATGAAACTAGAAGGCACAACCTTCTGTACCCCACTTTTACTTTCTGTTATTTATATTAAATAAAATAAAAATAAATATTTTTCTGTCTGTTATCTGATTATCCGTGCAATATAAAAATACCGCGAAAATAAAAGTTCTCCAAATTCCCTGAAATTTAAATATGATTTTTTCTAGAATATTTGAGGATTTATGGAACTGAGAACACACCAGGGGGGTCAACCACCTGCCCACGAGGGTGGAGGGTGCGCCCCCTGCCTCGTGGGCCCATGGTGGCCCTCCTCCACTTATTCTTGCACGCACACACTTCATCTTCCTCCCACAAACACGAATATCCAGCTCAAGCACGAGTTCTAGCTCATCTTGCTGCCATTTTCGATCTCCTTGCTCAAAGCACCTCTCACAAAACTGCTTGGGGAGATTGTTCCTTGGTATGTGACTCCTCCATTGGTCCAATTAGTTTTTGTTCTAGTGCTTTATTCATTGCAAATTTGTGTTGCTTAGGTGACCCTGTTCTTGAGCTTGCATGTCAAATTTATATGGTCAAAAGTAGTTTTGATGCATGATATAGGCCCTAGCCACTTGTAGGAGTAGTTGCTATCAATATCATTGAGTTTGGATTACTTTTATTTTGAAGTTACTAAAAATTTTCAGAGGAAGAAATATGCTTAGGAAAATGTTCCAAGGTGGTTCTTCAAGGAAGCAAGGACCCAGGCTTGCAATGCATGATGCTGATGAAGAGCCACCAAGAGACGCTCCAGTGCGTCCTTGTGAATGGCCTTCTGAGAACTTTATGGATAGAGCGGGAATTAAGGAAGAATTTAACGCATATTTGCGTAACGCTGATCTTGTGAGCTTCGAGGAAGAGAAGTGCAGCCAGTATCAGTATCTCACCAGTACCTTTGTGAGGAGGTTTGAATTTCAACTTCCCGTAATTCTCCAACTGTCCTATTTGATCTTTATGATAAATCTTACACTATGGACTTAGAGGATTTTACCACTGCTTGCAAACTTCCACAATGGGGTAGTATAAGGGATCCTCTCAAATCTGAATTTAGAGATTTTCTTTCTAGAATAACTGTGGGAGAATCTAGAGATATTACACAAGCTACCATAGGGAGCATTCACTTTCCTGCTATACATTATTTTGCTCTCTTCATAGGTAGATGCATTAATGGTAAAGATGAGGCATGTCACATGTGTGTCCCCGATCTTAGTATTCTTAGGAGTGCTGTGTTAGGAGACAAATCATATAATTTGGGAGCCATTGTTGCACGTAGGTTGCATCTTAATAGACTTAATGGAGATTTCTTTGGTGGAATTTATGCAACCCGCATAGCTAATTTTCTTGGTATAGCCATACGCGAAGATGATATTGAATTACCTCCTTCTTATCTAGATTTTAATGCTATGGTTCACCTCAAGTTTGTCGAGAGGAACGAATCACCTCTCCAGTATCGACTAATCTTTGACAGACATCGTGCCGTCCGTATTACTCTCCCCGCTCCTGCCTTATTTGATTATCAGGCAAGAGGAGGATATACTATTACCAGAGAGGAGACATATGAGTACGAGAGGAGAGAGGAGGCCGCTCGTCGCCATGCTGCAGCTCAGCAGGCGATAGCCGCTGCATCACAGTACGACCCAACTATTATTATGGATATTTGCCAGGCCAGCCGTGGCCATAGACCAACTTAGGCCAAAAGCCTAAGCATGGGGGAGTACGTATTTCCCACCAACATTACATTTATGTTCACACACTCATTGCTAGATGTCGGTGCTCATACCTTTTCATTGTATCATCCAGGCTAGTTTACTTTCCTTTTTTATGCTTTCTTCTTGTGTGTTTAATAAACCTTAAGAAAAACCAAAAAATTAGTTGTAGCTTTTAGTTAGTTTACTTTCCATGCTTGTAGAAGTAATTAAAAAGAAAACCCAAAAATATTTCCTGTTCTTCTTTTGCTTGTTGGGAGCTTTCCCGTGTAAATAATTTTATTTCTTTTCTTTTCTTTGGGGGTCGATAGGAGAAGACCATAATTAAATTGTTGAAGTGGCTCTTATATGCATTATTGTTGATCTGACAAAAGAGCCCATATTGCCTTGTCTTCTCTTGTTTATTGAATGCCTGCAGATTCCAGCTTAGTCCAATGCACGTGCACTATTATTATTATTCACATCGTTCAATCGTGCAAGTGAAAGGCAATTATGATGATATATGATGGACTGGCTGAGATGAGAAAAGCTGGTATGAACTCGACCTCTTTTGTTTTTGTAAATATGATTAGTTCATCGTTCCTGATTCAGCCTATTATGAATAAACATGTTTGCAATGACAACTAGAGATCATAGTTTCTTGTGCCATGCTTGATTAGCTATGAGTTATAATGGTTTACCTTGCGTGGCAACATGCTATTAAAATGGTTATGATGTGGTATGATAGGGTGGTATCCTCCTCTGAATGATTTAAGTGACTTGACTTGGCGCATGTTCACGCATGTAGTTGAAACAAAATCAACATAGCCTTCACGATATTTATGTTCATGGTGTATTATATCCTACTCATGCTTGCATTCGGTGTTGATTAAATTTAATGCATGTTCTTGACTATTGTCGCTCTCTAGCTGGCCGCTTCCCAGTCTTTTGCTAGCCTTCACCTGTACTAAGCGGGAATACTGCTTGTGCATCCAATCCCTTAAACCCCAAAGTTATTCCACATGAGTCCACTATACCTACCTATATACGGTATCTACCTGCCGTTCCAAGTAAATTTGTATGTGCCAAACTCTAAACCTTCAAATAAATATCCTGTTTTGTATGCTCAAATAGCTCATGTATCAACTAGGGATGTCCATATCTTCCATGTTAGGCGGGTTATTCTCAAGAGGAGTGCACTCCGCTCCTCACTCACGAGATAAATGGCTGGTCACCGGGATGCCCAGTCCCATGCTTTATGCAAACCAAATCAAAATAATTGCAAACAAAACTCCCCCTGGGACTCTTGTTAGTTGGAGGCACTCTTTGTTTCGAGCAAGCCATGGATTGATGCTTGTTGGTGGAAGGGGGAGTATAAAATTTACCATTCTGTTTGGGAACCGCCTATAATGTGTGTAGCATGGAAGAAATCGCCATCTCTTGGTTGTTATGTTGACAATGAAAGTATACCGCTCAAAATATTATTCACCTCTGTTTCAAAACCGAGCTCTGGCACCTCTACAAATCCCTACTTCCCTCTGCGAAGGGCCTATCTATTTACTTTTATGCTGAGTCATCATCCTCTTATTAAAAAGCACCAGTTGGAGAGCACCGCTGTCATTTGCATTCATTACTGTTAGTTTACATTGAGTATGACTTGACTGGATCTCTTTTACCATGAATTACAATGTCTAGTCAGTCCTTGGTCTTTAAAGGTGCTCTGCATTTATGTTTTGCGGTCTCATAAAGGGCTAGCGAGATACCATCTTGTTATATCATATTATGATTGTTTTGAGAAAGTGTTGTCATCCGAGATTTATTATTATTGCTCGCTAGTTGATTATGCCATTGATATGAGTAAACTTGAGACCTAAGCGTTATTGTGAATGTGGTTAGTTATAATCTTTGCTGAAAACTTGAATGTTGGCTTTACATATTTACAACAACAAGAGCAAAAAGAGTTTGTAAAATTTTTTCTTTATCACTTTCAGTTTATCAACTGAATTGCTTGAGGACAAGCAAAGGTTTAAGCTTGGGGGAGTTGATACGTCTCCAACGTATCTACTTTTCCAAACACTTTTGCCCTTATTTTGGACTCTAACTTGCATGATTTGAATGGAACTAACCCGGACTGACGCTGTTTTCAGCAGAATTACCATGGTGTTATTTATGTGCAGGAGCAAACGTTCTCGGAACGACCTGAAACTTCACAGAGCCACTTTTCAGAAAATAAGAAAAATACCTGCAAAAGATGAAGAACAGGGGGCCTACCACCTTGCCACGAGGGTGGGGGGCGCGCCCCCTACCTTGCGGGCCCCCATGTTGCCTCTCCGACTCCAACTCCAACTCCATATATTGTGTTTCGGGGAGAAAAAATCAGAGAGAAGAAATCATCACGTTTTACGATACAGAGCCGCCGCCAAGCCCTAAAACCTCTTGGGAGGGTTGATCTGGAGTCCGTTCGGGGCTCCGGAGAGGGGGATCCGTCGCCATCGTCATCATCAACCATCCTCCATCAGCAATTTCATGATGCTCACCGCCGTGTGTGAGTAATTCCATCGTAGGCTTGCTGGACAGTGATGGGTTGGATGGGATCTATCATGTAATCGAGTTAGTTTTGTTAGGGTTTGATCCCTAGTGTCCAATATGTTCTGAGATTGATGTTGCTATGACTTTGCTATGCTTAATGCTTGTCACTAGGGTCCGAGTGCCATGATTTCAGATCTGAACCTATTATGTTTTCATCAATATATGAGTGTTCTTGATCCTATCTTGCAAGTCTATAGTCACCTATTATGTGTTATGATCCGTTAACCCCGAAGTGACAATAATCGGGATACTTACCGGTGATGACCGTAGTTCGAGGAGTTCATGTATTCACTATATGTTAATGCTTTGTTTTGGTTCTCCATTAAAAGGAGGCCTTAATATCCCTTAGTTTCCGTAAGGACCCCGCTGCCACGGGAGGGTAGGACAAAAGATGTCATGCAAGTTCTTTTCCATAAGCACGTATGACTATATTCAGAATACATGCCTACATTATATCAATGAACTGGAGCTAGTTCTGTGTCACCCTAGGTTATGACTGTTACATGATGAACCGCATCCGGCATAATTCTCCATCACTGATCCATTGCCTACGAGCTTTTCATATATTGTTCTTCGCTTATTTACTTTCTTGTTGCTATTGCTATCATCACTACAAAATACCAAAAACATTACTTTTACTACTGTTACCTTTTGCTACCATTACCACTACTATCATATTACTTTGCTACTAAATACTTTGCTGCAGATATTAAGTTTCCAGGTGTGGTTGAATTGACAACTCAACTGCTAATACTTGAGAGTATTCTTTGGCTCCCCTTGTGTCGAATCAATAAATTTGGGTTGAATACTCTACCCTCGAAAACTGTTGTGATCCCCTATACTTGTGGGTTATCAAGGTACCACTAATTTTTTGGTATTTTGCGTTTCCTACCCATAACTAAAGATAGACAACAAGAGCACAAAATATAAAACTACTTAGTGATAAAGCAAACAAGCACACACGAGGATATTCACCCCACGCTATAACTCCCCGGCAACGGCGCCAGAAAAAAGGTCTTGATAACCCACAAGTATAGGGGATCAATTGTAGCCTCTTTCGATAAGTAAGAGTGTCAAACCCAATGAGGAGCTAAAGGTAGAACAAATATTCCCCCAAGTTTTATAAACCACCGATACAACTCTACGCACGCTTGACGTTCTCTTTACCTAGAACAAGTATAAAACTAGAAGTACTTTGTAGGTGTAACGGGATAGGTTTGCAAGAATATAAAGAGCATGCAAATAAAAACTAGGGGCTGTTTTAGGTAAAGAAGCAATAAAGTTAGTATAGCGAGTGTGGAAAAGTGGTGGTAGGAGTTGCGAAATTGTCCCTAAGCAATTGACTACTCTACTAGACCGATAGCAAGTTTTATGTGGGAGAGGCCACTGCTAGCATGTCATCCCTGACTTGGAATTCTACGCACTTATGATTGGAACTATTAGAAAGCATCCGCAACTACTAATGTTCATTAAGGTAAAACCCAACCATAGCATTAAGATATATTGGCCCCCCTTCAATCCCGTATGCATCAATTTCTATGCTAGGTTGAAGCTTCTGTCACTCTTGCCCTCCAATACATATTCCTATCAACATACAACTAACCCTATGGTGTGATCCACGCGTGCGCTCATATGATGGGAGCCAAAGGAAATTAACATAACCACAAGCAAATTAAACCAATCATAGCAATTCACCAATTACCGATAGGACAACGAAAATCTACTCAGACATCATAGGATGGTAACACTTCATTGGATAATAATATGAAGCATAAAGCACCATGTTCAAGTAGAGGGTACAGCAGGTTGCGGGAGAGTGGACCGCTGTAGATAGATGGGGGAAGGTGATGAAGATGTTGGTGAAGATGACGGAGGTGTTGGTGTAGATTGCGGTGACGATGATGGCCCCGGTGGTGTTCTGGCGCCACCGAGAGAGAGGGGGAGAGAGCCCCCTTCTTCTTCTTCTTCTTCCTTTACCTTCTCCCTAGATGGGAGAAGGGTTTCCCCTCTGGTCCATGGCCTCCATGGCGGTGGAGGGGCGAGAGCCCCTCCGGGATTGGATCACTCTCTGTCTGTCTCTCTCTCTCTCTCTCTCGCTCTCTCTCTCTCTCTCTGTCTGTCTGTTTCCTTCTGTTTCCGCGCTCCTGATTCTGGCCTTTTACCGTTTCTTATATTCCCGGAGATCCGTAACTCCGATTGGGCTGAAATTTTAACACGATTTGTATCCGGATATTGGACTTTTTGCAGCGAAAGAAGTGCACCAACCGCCTTACAGGGTGGCCACGAGGGACAGGGAGTGCCCACCTGCCTCGTGGCTCCCTCGGGCATCATCTCGTGTTGATTCTTCCCAAAAACCACATATATTCCAAAAAAAATCTCCATAAGTTTTTATCCCATTTGGACTCCGTTTGATATGGATTTTCTGTGAAACAAAAAACATGCAACAAACAGTTACAGACACTGGGCTCTGGATCAATATGTTAGTCCCAAAAATAGTAGAAAAAGTTTCCACAAGTATATGAAAGTTGTATAATATTGGCATGGAATAATAAAAAATTATAGATACGACGAAGACGTATCAATGGCCATGCATTCTTGGTGGCAGGTGGAATTTATGAGGATTTCTATTATTTGGTTGGGAATGCAGGCATCACCGACTTCCTCCACGATAAGTGCGATCAGTACCTCCTACTCACTAATACCTTCGTGCAAAATTTTCACTTTCATGCTAGGAAATCACCACCCACGGTAGAATTTTATTTATATGATGAGCACAAGGAGATGACACTTTATGAATTTTGTGAGGTTTGTAAATTACCTTATGAGGGTAGCATCAATGAACCACGTCCTAGAGATGTGGAAGATTTTATTGATGAACTTATTGTAGGTGTTGGGGATATAGCTACTAGGTATGACCCGCCCAGGAGGGGCCGGGTCAACCCCAATGGCGGGTTACAAAAGAAGCCCAATAACATTCAAGGCGATACTTTATTAAGACTTATAGGAGGCCTAAGCCCAGAGGCGGCTTAAGGCCCAATATTGTAAACTGCCATTGTAAGGAAAGACTTGTAAAGAAAAGCATGTAAAAGAAGTCACCGAGCCGGACACGTTTTATAAGCCGGCAGGGACTCACTTTTTCTACTATTTTTGGGACTAACATATTGATCCAGAGCCCAGTGTCTGTATTCTTGGTGGCAGGTGGAATTTATGAGGATTTCTATTATTTGGTTGGGAATGCAGGCATCACTGACTTCCTCCACGATAAGTGCGATCAGTACCTCCTACTCACTAATACCTTCGTGCAAAATTTTCACTTTCATGCTAGGAAATCACCACCCACGGTAGAATTTTATTTATATGATGAGCACAAGGAGATGGCACTTTATGAATTTTGTGAGGTTTGTAAATTACCTTATGAGGGTAGCATCAATGAACCACGTCCTAGAGATGTGGAAGATTTTATTGATGAACTTATTGTATGTGTTGGGGATATAGCTACTAGGTATGACCCGCCCAGGAGGGGCCGGGTCAACCCCAATGGCGGGTTACAAAAGAAGCCCAATAACATTCAAGGCGATACTTTATTAAGACTTATAGGAGGCCTAAGCCCAGAGGCGGCTTAAGGCCCAATATTGTAAACTGCCATTGTAAGGAAAGACTTGTAAAGAAAAGCATGTAAAAGAAGTCACCGAGCCGGACACGTTTTATAAGCCGGCCGGGACTCTGTATGCCACCAGGCGTCAACCCGTGTATATAAGGGGATGACCCGTCAGCGGCTTAGGTCAAGAAACAAGGGATCGATAACCAAGCCGGCAGATTAGCCTCTTGGTGATCGAAACCCCATCAATTCCAACACAACTAGACATAGGCTTTTACCTTCATCGTAAGGGGCCGAACTAGTATAAAACCCCTCATGTCCTTTGTCCCGATTAACCCCTTTAAGCTTCCTAGTTGCGATGGCCCTACGACTAAGTCCTTTTGCTAGGACATCTGCCGTGACAATTCCATGACAGTTGGCGCCCACCGTGGGGCTAGCGCACGGTGGATTTGAGTTCTTGAAGGGAAACTTTGAAGGGCTCAAGGGATACGTTGTGGGTCGAATGACCAAGAGTCATCACGATAAGCTCTACATCGATGATGAAGGCTGGGACCCCGAGGCCGGCTCAATTTAGTACGGGTACCGGGTCCCCTTCGGCGGAATTCATGTCTTCATCGGCCAGATCGGCGAATCGGGCCCTGAGCCGGACGTCTGCACCAACATCATCGAGACGGCTCAGCGCGCGAGACCCGCACGGGCCCGACCCGCCGTAACACGTTCCTTTGTGGGTTGCATCCATGGAGGTAAATACTCGGACGGATCAGTGGATGGCAGTGAGACAGCCATCTGTTCTGATGCTACGTCATCAATAGGCGAGACAGATTCTTTGTATCAGCTGCAGGATGGCATGCTTGGGGGCTGTTCCGATGGCAGCAGTATTCTGGACCCCTTTGAGCCGCCGAATCGAGCCGGAGTCTTCATGGCAGGCACTCAGCCCGAGAAGAACTCCACGGCTGCAGCAGCAACAACCACCGGGTCGGCAGCGGCCGGGTCAGGAGACCCCACGCGCCACCCGGCTCAGATACTAATGGACCTCACAGATAAGTTGACAACTCTGTTGACTGCCGTGGTGGAGCCGATGGATAAAGTTCATGATGACGCGGAGGTGGCACGGGTACGCGAAGAGATGGCACAAGCCAAGGAAAATTTAGCAGCAAAAGAGGTTAGGATGACCGCGAGTGGGCGGCTTTGGACGCTCATGCTCAGCAGCTTCAAGCGGAGACTTTACGGCTCTCGGTGGATCTAAACGCGTCAAACGAGGTCATGAGGAGAAGGCATCAGAAAACTCAGTCACGTCTACCTCTGACGCTCGATCCTAGGAACCTTTTCCATACACCCGGGGCCGGTCCAAGTAACCCACCGGAGGCAAATCGGATCACGACAACCGGAGCACCGGTTCTCCCCAATTCCATCGGCTCATGGGCGGGATTAAAAGCCCGGTTCATTCATAACTTCAAAGACACATGCAAACAACCTATGTCAATCTTGGACCTGACTAATTGTAAGCAAGAGGAAGGTGAGTCCACAATCCATTGGGTGCGCCGGGTCAAGGAGATAATACATTCATCTGATAAGATGGATGCTGGCTCGGCAGTCTTAATGTTGGAGAAAAATTGCCGTTTTGAACCTCTGAAGAAAAAGCTGGGGTGGCTCAAGCGTGACTGCAATGACATGGGCTAGCTGATGGCGGCTCTGGTCAAGTATGCTGATTCTGATAGTACCAAGGACCCCATGTCTGATGAAGAAAAAACAGGGAAGGGAAAGAAGAACGGCAACGACAAGGGTCACCAGCATAACTCGGCAAATCAAGGAGGTAATAAACATAAGGCTGACGAATTTGTGGCTAACACCAATCCACAGGGCAACAATCAACGACGCAAGGGTAGGCAACCCCCTCGGTCAGGCGGGTCAGGTCCTACCCTCGAGAAACTATTGAATGAACCTTGTCCAAGACACGACACCCAGGAGAAGCCAGCCACCCATCTGTGGAAGGACTGTACAATCATGAAGGCATTAGAAAATTCAAACACGTTTGATGGAAGTCACGGGCCTGGAGGCGGTTTAGGCGGAGGCGGCTTTCATGGCCCGGGTGCCAGCTCAGGTGGAGGCGGTTTTCACGGTCAGGGCCATACGGGTAACTAGGGAGGTTATAATCCACAACCCGGCCAAGGTAATCAGCAGCAACAGTCCGGATATCAGAGCAACCAAAAATAGTTGAATAGTGGGCAATACCATATATTTACCACTAGTTTATGCAAGAGGGACCAGAAGCTTCAAAAGAGGGCTGTCAATGCCGTTGAGCTGGCGATTCCATGCTATTTGAGGTGGTCTCAACAACCTATTGTGTGGAGCAGAGAAGATCATCCTCCCCGGGTTGATAATCCGGGTCACTTAGCCTTGGTAGTGGCACCTCAGGTTGGTGGATATAAATTCACTAAAGTGCTCATGGATGGAGGCAGTAGCATCAACATCCTCTACTATGAGACGTTCCGTCGAATGGGATTGACTGATAAGAGTCTTAAGCAATCAAATACTGTTTTTCACGGTGTTGTGCCTGGCAAGTCAGCATACCCAGTTGGAAAGATTGAACTGGAAGTAGCCTTTGGGGATGAATATGATTCCAGGGCTGAGAAGTTAACTTTTGAGGTGGTTAAGATCAAAAGCCCATATCATGCTCTGTTTGGACGGCCGGCTTACGCCAAGTTCATGGCTCGGCCATGTTATGTATATCTGCAGCTCAAGATGCCGGGATATAAAGGCACCATTACAGTACATGGAAGTCGGAAAATAGCCCTGGAGTGTGAAGAAGGAGATGCCGCTTATGCTGAGTCTGTTTGTGCAACAGAGGAGTTAAAGTTTTACAAAGATAATGTTGACCCGGCAGACATGACGCCTTAAAGAAGCCAACAACGAAGCATGAACCGGTGTTGAAATTCAAGTCAGCTGATGACACCAAAACGATTGATTTTGTGCCTGGCGACTCATCCAAGCAGTTCATCATCAGTGCCAACTTGGATCCAAAATAGGAAAGCACGCTCATCGAGTTCATCCGTGAGAACGGGGACATCTTTGCATGGAAACCTTTTGACATGCCGGGTGTCCCGAGAGAACTCGCTGAGCACACTCTTAATATTGATATGAAGTTTAAGCCGGTCAGGCAGTTTCTCCGACGGTTTAACGAGGAAAGGCGCAAGGCCATTGGAGAAGAGGTGGCCCGGCTCTTGGCGGCCGGGTTCATTGTGGAAGTTTTTCACCCAGAGTGATTGGCTAACCCGGTGCTTGTACTCAAGAAGAATGGCACCTGGCGTATGTGTGTGGATTACACCGATTTAAACAAAGCTTGTCCAGCTGACCCTTTTGCTCTCCCTCATATTGATCAGATCATTGATGCTACGGCGGGTTGTGAGTGTTTGAGTTTTCTGGATGCTTATTCAGGTTATCATCAGATCAAGATGGCAGTCAAGGACTAGGAGAAGACAACTTTCATCACTCCGTTTGGAGGATTCTGCTATGTGTCTATGCCTTTTGGGCTTAAGAGTGCCCAGGCGACTTATCAACGGTGTGTGCAGAATTGCCTTCACAATCAGATTGGGTGTAATGTTCATGCTTATGTGGATGATATAGTGGTGAAGTCCGGAAAAGAGGAAACCTTGGTAATAGATCTGAAGGAGACCTTTGATAACCTCTGGGTCTACAAGATGATGCTTAACCAGGCCATGTGTGTTTTTGGAGTCCCAGCTGGCAAACTCTTGGGTTTTTTGGTGTCCAACCGAGGTATTGAACCTAACCCAGAGAAAATTAAGGCAATCACATCCCTGGCCAAACCAGCATGCATCAATGACGTTCAACGGCTGGCGGGTCATGTTGCTGCTCTGAGCCGGTTCATAAGCCGGTTAGGGAAGAAGGCGATGCCTTTGTATCAGATGATGAAAAAGAAAGATGACTTTGTTTGGAGTGAAGCTGCAAATTCTGCCTTTGAGGATCTGAACAAACAACTTGCCGAGCCGCCGGTTCTTGCTGCTCCGGTTGAGAAAGAGCCGCTATTGTTATATGTAGCCGCTAACTCACGAGCTGTTAGTGTGGCAATTGTGGTAGAACGCAAGGAGGCTGGCAAGGAACATCCGGTCCAACAGCCGGTCTACTATGTCAGTGAGGTATTGATTGAATCTAAGCAAAGATATCCACATTGGCAGAAGCTCGTTTATGGGGTGTTCATGGCAAGCCGGAAGCTCAAACATTACTTTAGGGTCACCCAATCACTGTGGTTAGCTCTGCTCCTTTGGGAGACATCATTCAAAATAGAGAAGCTACTGGACGAGTCGCCAAGTGGGCCATTGAACTTGGGTGTCATGGGTTGAAGTATGTGCCACGTACTGCGATCAAATATCAAGCGCTGGTTGAATTTATTAATGACTGGACAGAGATGCAGATGCCAGAGGAGAAACCAGACAACACATATTGGACGATTCACTTTGATGGGTCCAGACAGCTGGAAGGCTCGGGGGCTGGAGTTGTTTTAACTTCCCCTCGAGGTGAATGTTTTGTTATGTGTTGCGATTGATGTTTCCTTGTACTAACAACGCATCAGAGTATGAAGCCTTGCTTCGTGGTCTTTGAATGGCTAAAGAGATGAGCCTGAGCCGGGTCCGGTGTCTTGGCGATTCAGATTTGGTGGCTCAACAGGTGTCAGGAAAGTGGGATTCCAAGGACCCTCTCATGGCGGCTTATCGCCGTGAAGTTGATGCTGTTGCAGGACATTTTAAAGATTATCAGGTGGAACACATTGACCGTAGGAAGAACGAAGCGACTGATGCTTTAAGCCGGTTGGGATCTCAGCGTAAGCCGGTGCCACCTAACACCTTTTCGGATGTTTTGCATAACCCGTCTGTTAAGTTACCTACAGAGGAAGATTTGGCCGTTCCTGACCCGGAGGCACAGTTGGTGACGGCTCTTCATGTCATCCCAGATTGGACAGTACTGTTCTTGGCTTACATGACCCAGGGCGAGTTGCCAGAGGATGAGACCCTGGCCCGACAGATAACCCGGCGGTCCAAATCAATGACGATTTCTGACGGACCATCGCAGCATCACTGGAGCGTTTCAGCAGTGTGTTTCTCCTGAAGAAGGCCAAGAAATACTTCGTGAGTGTAACACCTCGGATGTAACTTGCCTTATTTGTATTCCAACTCTTGCCGTTTCCGGCACTAAGTTATGATATTTCCTCGTTGTCGGGTTTTTTTCCTTCGTGTCTTTTTGTCTTTGTCATGCATCTCATATCATGTCATCATGTGCATTGCATTTGCATACGTGTTCGTCTCATGCATCCGAGCATTTTCCTCGTTGTCCGTTTTGCATTCCGGCGCTCCTATGTCCTCCGGTGTCCCTTTCTACCTCTTTTCGTGTGCGGGTGTTAAACATTTTCGGATTGGACTGATACTTGCCAAGATGCCTTGGTTTACTACCGGTAGACCGCCTATCAAGTTTCGTGCCATTTGGACTTCGTTTGATACTCCAACGGTTAACCGAGGGACCGAAAAGGCCTCGTGTGTGTTGCAGCCCAACACCCCTCCAAAGTGGCCCAAAACCCACCTAAACCCTTTCCATCATCTAGAGAGTTCGATCACGATCGAGTGGCCGAAAACCGCACCTCATTTGGAGCTTCCTAGCTCCCTCTACCTCTATAAATAGACCCCCCATTTCCAAATCCCGGGTCTTCTCCCCCCAAACCCTAAAAATCCGTCCTCCGCGCCGTCGGACGTGTCCATTTCGGCCAGACACGCCCGCGCCGGCGACCGCAGCCAATCCCCGAGCGCCACGTGGCGTCGCCGGTCGCCTCCCGCGCGAGGCCCGCTCGGCCCGCACCGGGCCCTCTCCACCGCGCGCCCGGGCTGCCGCCTCCGCACGCCCGCGCCCGCTTCTTCTTCGTCGAGTGCCGCCCGCCTCCCTGCTCAGGCCGCCGCGCGCCATCGCCGGCTCGTCGCCGGTCACCTCGCCAAGCGCGCCCGCCCTGCCCCGAGGCTCCGGTTGCTGCCCCACCTCGCCGTCCCGCGTCCCCGTGGCTGGATCCGGTCCTCGGAGAGCTCCACCGCCTCTCCTTCCTACTCCGGCCGAACCCCGGCGAACCCCGACATTCCGGTAGCTACAGTTTTTCCGGCGAGGTCTCGATCGGATCTGGATCCGTGCGGCTACAGTAAACCCTAACTAGGGTTGACTTTCCCCTCTCGCTCATTAATTTTTGCACTTGTTCACAGCATCATAACTTCCTTATCGTGGCTCCGATTCGCGCGTGTAGCATATCGAAATGTTCGTCCCGTCGAGTACTCCATTTCATCTCATTGCATCATTTCCATTTGAGCTCATCTTGATGCCCGAAATGCTGTTGGAAGAGGGCTATGTGATGATAGTTTCAGATCTGTTTCAACATTTGCACTTTTGTCATTTTTGCCATGATTAATGTGTGCATGATATGATCCTGAGCTCTACATGTGTTTTGAAGTATGCCATGCCATCTTTACAGGGGTGTATGCCATGTATTTTTGTGATCTTCATGGTGACTAGCACAAGCATGCAAAGTAGCTTACTCAATGTTGCTGATTTCAGGGACTTAGACATATTCTAAGTCTCTGCCCTGTCATTATTTTTATGCCAAGTGTTCATGTTGATACCGAGTGATCCGTGCCTCTTTTGAGCATGATCAGTAAGGATGTTTTGTAGATAATGTTGTGCTCTATCCATCCATGTCTTTGTTTGCAATTATGGATTAACCTAGCTTGACTCAATCGAGCTCTACTTTTGCTATAAAATGTTCCTGGCAGATTGTTAACATGTTTAGCAATTTTGCCGAGCTTGTTGTTGTTGATCCGTGCATGCTATATTGTTGTTCTTGCCATTTTTAGCTTCTATGCCATGTCTACTTGCTGGGTGTATGCTTCGTTTATCATGCAATGCCTCGTACTGAGTGCATCGAGCTCGTAAACATGCCTACTTGATATTTGTTTTGCATGTTCCAGTTTTTCACTAAGTCTGAATCTGTTAATGATAACTGCTATGTTCACGTGGTTGCAATTGTATTTTATGATCCCTTTTGGCTCATGGTCAGTAAGGGACTTTTGTTTTATGCTTTGAGTAGCTTCATACCATGCCTTGCTTTTCCATGATATGTTCCTTTAGCATGTAGTGTTTGTGCTCTAAACATTGCATCCTGATGTTAAATTCCTGACATGCTATTAATTTCACCAAGTCTGAAACCTGTTATCTTTTGCACTTTTGCCATGCTTGTTTGAACCTGTTAGTGAGTGAATTACCCGTAGCTCAGTGTTCATCTTTTTTCAAGCATCATGATTGGATCCCTGCCATGTATTTTTTTGCTATGTTTGAGTGCATTAGCTTATTTATCTTGATGCATTTAGAAGGCTTCGTGCTGTTAATCGCAGACCGGTGCCATATTTAGACCGAAATCAACTCCTCTTTCCAGTGGTACTCTTGGATTTCCAAGTAGAGGCCAGGTTCAATCATTCCTTTCCAAATCATGCATATTCATAGCATATCGCATCCCGCATATCATACCATGTTTGCATCATGTTGTTTGAGCATTGCACGTGGTTGATTGTGTTCCCTTTTGCTTGTTGTCTTGCTTTGGGTAGAGCCGGGAGACGAGTACGTGATCGAGGAGCCCGTTGAGTACGCTTACGAGGATCAAGTCAACTCAGAGAACTTTGCAGGCAAGATGACCATACCCTCGAAATCACTTCTATCTTTGCTTGCTAGATGCTCGCTCTTTTGCTATGCCTATGCTACGATACCTACCACTTGCTTATCATGCCTCCCATATTGCCATGTCAAACCTCTAACCCACCTTGTCCTAGCAAACCGTTGTTTGGCTATGTTACCGCTTTGCTCAGCCCCTCTTATAGCGTTGCTAGTTGCAGGTGAAGATTGGAGTTTGTTCCTTGTTGGAACATGTTTATTGTTGGGATATCACCATATTATCTTGTTTATCTTAATGCACCTATATACTTGGTAAAGGGTGGAAGGCTCGGCCTTATGCCTGGTGTTCTGTTCCACTCTTGCCGCCCTAGTTTCCGTCATACCGATGTTATGTTCCTTGATTTTGCGTTCCTTACACGGTTGGGTTATAATGGGAACCCCTTGACAGTTCGCCTTGAATAAAACTCCTCCAGCAAGGCCCAACCTTGGTTTTACCATTCGCCACCTAGCCTCTTTTTCCCTTGGGTTTCGCGGACTCAAGGGTCATCTTTATTTTAAACCCCCGGGCCAGTGCTTCTCTAAGTGTTGGTCCAACTCAGAGCACCGTGCGGGGCCGTCCCTTGGCAACTTGGGTTACGTTGGCTTCCGTACGCTTAGCTTATCCGGTGTGTTTTGAGAACGAGATATGTGCAGCTCCTATCGGGATTTGTCAGTACATCGGGTGGTCTTGCTGGACTTGTTTTACCATTGTCGAGATGTCTTGTAACCGGGATTCTGAGTCTGATCGGATCGTCTTGGGAGAAGGAATATCGTTCGTTGGCCGTGAGAGCTTGTGATGGGCTAAGTTGGGACAACCCTGCAGGGATTTGAACTTTCGAAAGCCGTGCCCACGGTTATGGGCAGATGGGAATTTGTTAATGCCCGATTGTAGAAAACCTGAAACTTAACTTAATTAAAATGCATCAACCGCGTGTGTAACCGTGATGGTCTCTTCTCGGCGGAGTCCGGGAAGTGAACACGGTGTTGGAGTAATGCTTAACGTAGGTTGTTCTAGGATCACTTCTTGATCATAGTTTGTCGCTTGTGCCTTTGCCTTCTCTTCTCGCTCTCTTTTGCGTATATGTTAGCCACCAAATATGCTAGTCGCTTGCTGCAGCTCCACCTCATACCTTTTACCCTACCTATAAGCTTAAATAGTCTTGATCGCGAGGGTGTGAGATTGCCGAGTCCCCGTGACTCACAGATTCCCTTCCAAAACCAGATGCAGGGACCGATGCTGCCGCTCCAGGTGATTCAACTGAGCTCAAGTGGGAGTTTGATGAGGACTCAGGACGATACTACGTGTCTTTCCCAGATGATCAGTAGTGGTGCCCAGTTGGGGCGATCGGGGACTATGTTGTATATGGGGTTTATCTTCATTTTGGTTCCATAGTCAGACCTTGAGTGTATTTGGACGATTGTAATGTTATTAATGCTATTTGTGTGACGTGGCGAGTGTAAGCCAACTATGTATCTTTTCCCTTTTGTATTACATGGGTTGTTGTGAAGATTACCTCAGTTCCGACATTGCTTTCAATGCGGTTATGCCTCTAAGTCGTGCTTCGACCCGTGGGAGATATAACTGCATCGAGGGCATTACAAGTTGGTATCAGAGCCTTCCCCGACCTTAGGAGCCCCCTGCTTGATCGAACCGCTGGCGTTGTTGAGTCTAGAAAAATGTTTTGAGTCATTTAGGATTATATATATCGGAGAGTTAGGAATTCTTTTTACTCCTCAGTCCCTTCTTCGCTCTGGTGAGGCATCCTGACGTAGAGTTTTGACTCTTCTCTTCTCAAATTTCACTAAATTTTTTAGGATCACGCGGGTATCTTGGAATCATGCCGATGGTTTTGTGACGAGAACATTGTTCTTGGTGCTTCCTGACATTTAGGGGTTGTGGTAGTGTCCCGGGGAGTTGAGCTCCGAGGTGTTGTCGTCACAATTTTATTGTTGCAATTCTGGAATACCTGAGTTTCGCCGACATCGAAAATCTCTTTTATGCAGTTGTTGGTGAGATAACCTCGACTCCACCCAGTACTGGGGCGGGAGTTCGGGAGTATTGCCATAACTCGTATAATGGATGCTTTTCGAAGGTTGAGGTAAATGATTTCCGAAGGTTTCTTGGTTATGTGTTGAAGGATGGATACAGCTGGATGTAGGATTTTCTAGCTTTGGGTGAGATATTATGCTTCCCCTGTATCCCCAACACCCGATTGCATAACCGGGAAAGGTTCGGGAGTTTCATAGGTGAGAATTTATGTAGCTCTAGTATTTCTTCCGCGGATATTTGGTTTGTGATTGGGTAATCCTTACCAAGTATTTGTTCATGTACGTACCTTGTTGTTTTATTCTTCTACCTCTATCTAAGTGGCTTCTCAATTTATGGAAATGTGACCATTTCAATTGGAATTCATTCGTTCATTTTGTTCGGATGTGAAGACTTTATGTTGCAATTTCGATCCATTTGATTCAGCTTGATTATCCAGCTGTCAAGAAGCTAATGGATGTCACCCTCTTCAGGATGGCTCCTCCAACGCGCACGACTCCGAATCCTGATCCGCCACCACCACCTCCACCTCCGGAGGCATGGCAAGCTGTGATGGCCGCTACCAATGCAAACACGCAAATGCTTTTGCAAATCTTGCAAGAGCGCAACCAAGGGAATCATGGCCAGGGCAACAATCAGAATCAGTTTGCTACACTCAACCAGTTCCTCGCTAACCAGCCAAAGACCTTCAGCAACTATGTTGAGGCAACAGGCGTTGATGATTGGCTCGTGGATATCTGCAAGCATTTCGAGTGCAGCAACATCAGGCCTGAGGACTATGTCAAGTTTGCTTCGTTCCAACTCAAAGACCAAGCTGCAGAATGGTTTCAGCAGTACAAAGATTCCAGAGGAGGCCGTGTGATTACCTGGGATGAATTCCGTCAAGACTTCAAAGCTCACCACATTCCTTAGAGTGTTGTTGAGAGCAAGCGTGAGGAATTCCGCAACCTGAAGCAAGGCACCTTGTTTGTTTACCAGCACAACATCATGTTTCAGAAGCTCGCCCGTTTCGCTAAGCAAGACGTCCCTGATGAGAAGAGCATGATATATCAGTTCAGAGGTGGCCTCAGAGAAGATCTCCAACTAGCTCTCGTCCTTTTTGAGCCTTAGAAGTACGATGAGTTTTACAACATGGCACTGAAGCAAGAGGCTGCCCAACTGAAGTGTGATGCTTCCAAGAAGCGAGTCAGAGATGTGACTTCTTCTTCCTCAACTCAAGTCGCAACTAAGCAGCAAAAGTATTGGCTGCCTCCTCCTACGTTTCGTCAGCCTTATCAGCAGAAGAGCAAAGGTGGCAGTGGATCTTCCCCCCCCCCCAACCCAGGCTTTTAGAACAAGACTTCGTCTCAAGCTCCAAGATCAAGTGCTCCGTATCACCGTACGCTCTCGGAGGTCACGTGCAACAAGTGTCAGCAGAAGGGTCACTATGCCAACAAATGCTTCAATCAGAGGCGTCTTCCTCCTCCTCCTCCTCCTATGAGATCTGCTAGTACCACAGTGGTCAAGCATAATCCCAAGCACGCCAAGGTTAACTTGTTGAACGCAGCTCAGGCAGAGGACTCGTCAGATGTGATTATGGGTAACTTTCCAGTTAACTCTACTCCTGCAAAAGTCCTTTTTGATACCGGTGCATTGCATTGTTTCATGTCAAGATCATTTGTTTCCAAGCATGACTTCATTTCGCAAATGTTGGGTAAACCTATGGGAGTGGTTTCTCCGGCTAAATCTATGAGGGCTACCTCGATAGTCCCGGATGTTTCTATCATGATGGGCGACTTGAAGTTTCTGGCTTCTCCAATGGTCCTTGGTAACTCGGATATTGATCTTATTCTCGGAATGGATTGGCTTTCTAAGCACAAGGCTCAGCTTGATTGTGCTGCCAGGCAGATTCAGTTAACACATTCGTTTGAGGATGTAATCGTCTTTGCCGCAAGGGATGATACCATCCAACTGTTTTCTCTCAATGAGAAGGGCGAGCTGGATGCCATCTCTCAAATTCCAGTCCTTTGCGAATATCAAGACATCTTTCCAGAAGAGCTTCCAGGAATGCCTCCGCACCAGCCAGTTGAATTCGTCATCGATCTTGAGCTTGACACGGGACCTGTTTGCAAATGTCCTTACAAGCTTGGACCTGAAGAGTTGAAAGGAGCTGAAGAAGCAACTCGATGAACAAGAGCGTATGGGTCTCATCCGACCAAGTTCTTCTCCGTGGGGTTGTGGAGTTCTTTTTGTGAAGAAGAAGGATGGAACAGACCGACTTTGTGTCGACTACCGTCCATTGAACAAGAAGACCGTAAAGAACAAGTACCCACTTCCCAACATCAATGAGCTTTTCGAAAAACTCAAAGGTGCTCAAGTATTCTCCAAGCTTGACCCCCGTATGGGCTATCATCAAATTCTCATTCGTGAAGAAGATATCCCTAAGACAGCGTTCAGAACAAGCTATGGTTCATATGAATACACTGTCATGTCTTTCGGCCTTGTCAACGCTCCACCAACATTCTCTCGCATCATGAATTTCATCTTCAACGCCTACACAAATGACTTCATCTTGGTCTACCTCGATGACATTTTGGTCTTTTCCAAGAATAAGGAGGATCATGCCAAGCATTTGAGATTGGTGCTGGATAAACTCAGAGAACATCAGTTCTATGCTAAGTTTTCTAAGTGCGAGTTTTGGCTCAATGAGGTTCTCTACCTTGGGCATATCATTTCCGCCAAGGGCATAGCTGTTAATCCTGAGAAGGTGTCTGGAATTGTGAATTGGGAACCACCTCAGAATGTGAAGCAACTCCGCAGCTTCCTTGGTCTCGCAAGCTATTGTCGAAGGTTCGTTGAGAACTTTTCTAAGATCGCGAAGCCTCTTTCCAACCTTCTCCAGAAGCATGTGAAGTACGTCTGGTCGCCTAAATGTGACATCGCTTTCAACACCCTGAAAGAGAAGTTAGTCACTGCTCCAGTTCTGACTCCTCCCGATGAATCCAAACCGTTCGAGGTCTTTTGTGATGCTTCCCTTCAAGGTCTTGGTGCAGTGTTGATGCAAGAGAAGAAAGTTGTGGCTTATACCTCTCGCCAGTTGAAGCCCAACGAAAAGAACTACCCCACTCATGACCTCGAGTTGGCGGCAGTTGTCCATGCTCTTTTAACTTGGAGACATCTCTTATTGGGAAGAAAAGTGGACATCTTCACTGATCACAAGAGTCTCAAGTACATCTTCACTCAGCCTAATCTCAACCTCAGGCAGACTCGTTGGGTCGAAATGATTCAAGAGTATAATCCGAGTATTGAATATACTCTAGGCAAGGCCAATGTAATTGTTGACGCGTTGAGCAAGAAGGCTTACTGCAACAGTTTGATTCTCAAGCCTTACCAACCCGAGCTTTGTGAAGCATTCTGCAAACTTAATCTTCAAGTTGTTCCTCAAGGTTTCCTCGCCAACCTCCAAGTCTCTCCTACTTTGGAAGATCAGATTCATGAGGCTCAACTTCTTGATGCTATGGTGAAGAAGGTGAAGATTGGGATTGCCAAGAGTCAACCCAAGTACAAGTGCTATCGTCTTGATGACAAGGATACTCTATTCTTCGAGGATCGCATTGTTGTGCCTAAAGGTGACCTTCGCAAAGTCATTATGCACGAGGATCACAATTCACTCCTCTCTATCCACCCTGGAAGTACAAAGATGTACCAGGACCTCAAGCAGTCGTATTGGTGGACTCGAATGAAGCGCGAGATTGCTCAGTTAGTGAACGAATGTGATGTCTGCTGAAGAGTGAAAGCATAACACCAACGACCAGCTGGTCTCCTCCAACCTCTTGCCATTCCAGAATGGAAGTTTGACCATATTGAGATGGACGTCGTGACTGGATTTCCAAAGTCCAAGCGTGGCAATGATGCTATCTTCGTTGTCATCGACACTCACTAAAGTGGCTCATTTTCTTCCTATCAAAGAATCTATCACAGCAGCTCAGTTGGCAGAGCTATATACCTCCAGGATTGTCTCTCTGCACGGCATTCCGCAATTGATATCTTCAGATCGTGGCAGCATCTTTACCTCCAAGTTTTGGGATTCTTTTTAGAAGGCCATGGGCACCAACATTCGCTTCAGCACAACTTTTCATCCTCAAACTAGTGGCCAAGTCGAGCGAGTAAATCAGATTCTTGAAGATATGCTCAGGGCTTGCGTCATCTCTTTCGGTATGAAGTGGGAAGATTGTCTTCCATATGCCGAGTTTTCCTACAACAACAGCTTCCAAGCGAGTTCAGGCAAGGCCCCATTCGAGATTCTATATGGCAGGAAGTGCCGTACTCCTCTTAACTGGTCAGAGACTAGTGAACGTCAACTTCTCGGTAATGACTTGATCACAGAGGCAGAAGAAATGTGCAAAGTCATTCGCGATAATCTCAAAGCCGCGCAATCGCGCTAGAAGAGTTACTATGATAGCAAGCATCGTGACTTGGCTTTCAAGATCAGAGACCATGTCTACCTCCGCGTCTCTCCAATGAAAGGTACTCGTCGCTTCGGTATCAAAGGGAAGCTTGCCCCTAGATACGCGGGTCCTTTCAAGATCATCAGCAAGAGAGGCAATCTCGCCTATCAACTTGAGCTTCCATCCAACTTTGCAAACGTGCACGGCGTGTTTCACGTGTCTCAACTCCGCAAGTGCTTCAAGACTCCTGACCGCACCTTCAACTTCGAAGACATTGATCTCCAAGAAGACCTGTCTTATCGTGAGCACCCCGTTGCTATCCTTGAAGAAACTAAGCGCAAGGCTCGCAACAAGTCTATCAAATTCCTAAAAGTCAAGTGGTCACATCATTCCGACCATGAAGCCACCTGGGAACGCGAGGATCACCTCCGTTCTGAGTACCCGGAGTTTTTCCAGTCCTAGCTCTCGGGACGAGATCCTTTCGTAGTGGTGGAGTGTTGTAACACCCCGGATGTAACTTGCCTTATCTGTATTCCAACTCTTGCCGTTTCCGGCACTAAGTTATGATATTTCCTCGTTGTCAGGTTTTTTCCTCCGTGTGTTTTTGTCTTTGTCATGCATCTCATATCATGTCATCATGTGCATTGCATTTGCATACGTGTTCGTCTCATGCATCCGAGCATTTTCCCCGTTGTCCGTTTTGCATTCCGGCGCTCCTATGTCCTCCGGTGTCCCTTTCTACCTCTTTTCGTGTGTGGGTGTTAAACATTTTCGGATTGGATCGATACTTTCCAAGAGGCCTTGGTTTACTACCGGTAGACCGCCTGTCAAGTTTCGTGCCATTTGGACTTCGTTTGATACTCCAACGGTTAACCGAGGGACCGAAAAGGCCTCATGTGTGTTGCAGCCCAACACCCCTGCAAAGTGGCTCAAAACCCACCTAAACCCCTTCCATCATCTAGGGAGTTCGATCACGATCATGTGGCCGAAAACCGCACCTCATTTGGAGCTTCCTAGCTCCCTCTACCTCTATAAATAGACCCCCATTTCCAAATCCCGGGTCTTCTCCCCCCAAACCCTAAAAATCCATCCTCAGCGTCGCCGGACGTGTCCGTTTCGGCCGGACACGCCCGCGCCGGCGACCGCAGCCAATCCTCGAGCGCCATGTGGCATCGCCGGCCGCCTCCCGCGCGAGGCCCGCTCGGCCCGCACCGGGCCCTCTCCACCGCGCGCCTGGGCCGCCGTCTCCGCACGCCCGCACCCGCTTCTTCTTCGTCGAGCGCCGCCCGCCTCCCTGCTCAGGCCGCCGCGCGCCATCGCCGGCTCGTCACCGGTTACCTTGCCAAGCGCGCCCACGCCGCCCCGAGGCTTCGGTTGCTGCCCCACCTCGCCGTCCCGCGTCCCCGTGGCCGGATCCGGTCCCCGGAGAGCTCCACCGCCTCTCCTTCCTACTCCGGCCGAACCCCGGCGAACCCCGACACTCCGGCAGCTACAGTTTTTCCGGCGAGGTCTCGATCGGATCTGGATCCATGCGGCTACAGTAAACCCTAACTAGGGTTGACTTTCCCCTCTCGCTAATTAATTTTCGCACTTGTTCACAGCATCATAACTTCCTCATCGTGGCTCCGATTCGCGCGTGTAGCATATCGAAATGTTCGTCTCGTCGAGTATTCCATTTCATCTCATTTTCCATTTCATCTCATTGCATATCTGAGCTCATCTTGTAGCCCGAAATGCTGTTGGAAGAGGGCTATGTGATGATAGTTTCAGAGTCAGCATTTGACACTTTTGTCATTTTTGCCATGATTAATGTGTGCATGATATGATCCTGAGTCTACATGTGTGAAGTATGCCATGCCATCTTTACAGGGGTGTATGCCATGTATTTTTGTGATCTTCGTGGTGCTAGCACAAGCATGCAAAGTAGCTTACTCAATGTTGCTGATTCGGACTTAGACATATTCTAAGTCTCTGCCACTGTCATTATGCCATGTGTTCATATTGATACCGAGTGATCCGTGCCTCTTTTGAGCATGATCAGTAAGGATGTTTTGTAGATAATGTTGTGCTCTATCCATCCATGTCTTTGTTTGAAATTATGGGTTAACCTAGCTTGACTCACTCGAGCTCTACTTTTGCTATAAAATGTTCCTGGTAGATTGTTAACATGTTTAGCAATTTTGCCGAGCTTGTTGTTGTTGATCCGTGCATGCTATGTTGTTGTTCTTGCCATTTTTAGCTTCTATGCCATGTCTACTTGCTGGGTGTATGCTTAGTTTATCATGCAATGCCTCGTACTGAGTGCATCGAGCTCGTAAACATGCCTACTTGATATTTGTTTTGCATGTTCCAGTTTTTCACTAAGTCTGAATCTGTTAATGATAACTGCTATGTTCACGTGGTTGCAATTGTATTTTATGATCCCTTTTGGCTCATGGTCAGTAAGGGACTTTTGTTTTATGCTTTGAGTAGCTTCATACCATGCCTTGCTTTTCCATGATATGTTCCTGTAGCATGTAGTGTTTGTGCTCTAAACATTGCATCCTGATGTTAAATTCCTGACATGCTATTAATTTCACCAAGTCTGAAACCTGTTATCTTTTACACTTTTGCCATGCTTGTTTGAACCTGTTAGTGAGTGAATTAGCCGTAGCTCAGTGTTCATCTTTTTTCAAGCATCATGATTGGATCCCTGCCATGTATTTTTTGCTATGTTTGAGTGCATTAGCTTATTTATCTTGATGCATTTAGAAGGCTTCGTGCTGTTAATCGCAGACCGGTGCCATATTTGTTTTGCTTGTCATTTCCAAACCGTGCATCCGATTCCGGTGATCTTTATATCGATTTCGACCGAAATCAACTCCTCTTTCCATTGGTACTCTTGGATTTCCAAGTAGAGGCCAGGTTCAATCATTCCTTTCCAAATCATGCATATGCATAGCATATCGCATCCCGCATATCATACCATGTTTGCATCATGTTGTTTGAGCATTGCACGTGGTTGATTGTGTTCCCTTTTGCTTGTTGTATTGCTTTGGGTAGAGCCGGGAGACAAGTACGTGATCGAGGAGCCCGTTGAGTACGCTTACGAGGATCAAGTCAACTCAGAGAACTTTGCAGGCAAGATGACCATACCCTCGAAATCACTTCTATCTTTGCTTGCTAGATGCTCGCTCTTTTGCTATGCCTATGCTACGATACCTACCACTTGCTTATCATGCCTCCCATATTGCCATGTCAAACCTCTAACCCACCTTGTCCTAGCAAACCGTTGTTTAGCTATGTTACCGCTTTGCTCAGCCCCTCTTATAGCGTTGCTAGTTGCAGGTGAAGATTGGAGTTTGTTCCTTGTTGGAACATGTTTATTGTTGGGATATCATCATATTATCTTGTTTATCTTAATGCACCTATATACTTGGTAAAGGGTGGAAGGCTCGGCCTTATGCCTGGTGTTTTGTTCCACTCTTGCCGCCCTAGTTTCCGTCATACCGGTGTTATGTTCCTTGATTTTGCGTTCCTTACACGGTTGGGTTATAATGGGAACCCCTTGACAGTTCGCCTTGAATAAAACTCCTCCAGCAAGGCCCAACCTTGGTTTTACCATTCGCCACCTAGCCTCTTTTTCCCTTGGGTTTCGCAGACTCAAGGGTCATATTTATTTTAAACCCCCGGGCCAGTGCTTCTCTAAGTGTTGGTCCAACTCAGAGCACCATGCGGGGCCGTCCCTTGGCAACTTGGGTTACGTTGGCTTCCGTACGCTTAGCTTATCCGGTTGTCCTGAGAACGAGATATGTGCAGCTCCTATCGGGATTTGTCGGCACAGCAGGTGGTCTTGCTGGACTTGTTTTACCATTGTCGAGATGTCTTGTAACTGGGATTCTGAGTCTGATCGGATCGTCTTGGGAGAAGGAATATCCTTCGTTGGCCGTGAGAGCTTGTGATGGGCTAAGTTGGGACACCCCTGCAGGGATTTGAACTTTCGAAAGCCGTGCCCGCGGTTATGGGCAGATGTGAATTTGTTAATGTCCGGTTGTAGAAAACCTGAAACTTAACTTAATTAAAATGCATCAACCGCGTGTGTAACCGTGATGGTCTCTTCTCGACGGAGTCCAGGATGTGAACACGGTGTTGGAGTAATGTTTGACGTAGGTTGTTCTTCGATCACTTCTTGATCATAGTTTGTCGCTCGTGCCTTTGCCTTCTCTTCTCGCTCTCTTTTGCGTATATGTTAGCCACCAAATATGCTAGTCGCTTGCTGCAGCTCCACCTCATACCTTTTACCCTACCTATAAGCTTAAATAGTCTTGATCACGAGGGTGTGAGATTGCTGAGTCCCCATGACTCACAGATTCCCTTCCAAAACCAGATGTAGGGACCCATGATGCCGCTCCAGGTGATTCAACTGAGCTCAAGTGGGAGTTTGATGAGGACTCAGGACGATACTACGTGTCTTTCCCAGATGATCAGTAGTGGTGCCCAGTTGGGGCGATCGGGGACTATGTTGCATTTGGGGTTTATCTTCATTTTGGTTCCGTAGTCGGACCTTGAGTGTATTTGGATGATTGTAATGTTATTAATGCTATTTGTGTGACGTGGCGAGTGTAAGCCATCTATGTATCTTTTCCCTTATTGTATTACATGGGTTGTTGTGAAGATTACCTCACTTACGACATTGCTATGAATGCGGTTATGCCTCTAAGTAGTGCTTCGACACGTGGGTGATATAACCGCATCAAGGGTGTTACAGTGAGATCAATGAAGGGGATTGTGGTTGAGGGAGTCCTGGATTAGGGGGTCTCCGGATGGCCGGACTATATCCTTTGGCCGGACTGTTGGACTATGAAGATACGAGATTGAAGACTTCGTCCCGTGTCCGGATGGGACTCTACTTGGCGTGGAAGGCAAGCTAGGCAATACGGATATGGATATCTCGTCCTTTGTAACTGACCTTGTGTAACCCTAGCCCTCTCCGATGTCTATATTAACCGGAGGGTTTTAGTCCGTAGGACAACATACAATCATACCATAGGCTGGCTTCTAGGGTTTAGCCTCTCCGATCTCGTGGTAGATCAACTCTTGTACTACTCATATTATCAAGAATAATCAAGCAAGACGTAGGGTTTTACCTCCATCAAGAGGTCCCGAACCTGGGTAAAACATCGTGTCCCCTGCCTCCTGTTACCATCCGCCTTAGACGCACAGTTCGGGACCCCCTACCCGAGATCCGCCGGTTTTGACACCGACATTGGTGCTTTCAGTGAGAGTTCCTCCGTGTCGTCATCATTAGGCCTGATGGCTCCTTCAATCATTGATAGCAATGCAGTTCAGGGTGAGACTTTTCTCCCCAGACAGATCTTTGTGTTCGGCGGCTTCGCACTGCGGGCCAACTCGCTTGGCCATCTGGAGCAGATCCAGAGTTACGCCCCTGGCCACCAGGTCAGGTTTGGAAGCTTAAACTACACGGCCGATATCCGCGGAGACTTGATCTTCGACGGATTCGAGCCCCTGCCTAGTCCTCCACATGGTCACGATGAGCATGGTTTAGCTCTACCATCAAACAGTGTTTAGGAGATCGCGCCGACAACCGCTCCGACCCTCAATTCGGAGCCAGTTGCGCCATCCACGGACGTGTGGATAAACCCCGCCACAGAGGCCGTATCCTCAGCGGTGATCGAGCCGAGTATCGACCTTACCCTTCACGAGAGCCGTGATGCCAAGCTGCCGGATCCTTCCTCGGCCACGGACTCCGAACCGCCTGCGCCCGTGCCTATCGAATCCGACTGGGTGCCGATCATGGAGTTTACCTCCGCGGATATCCTTCAGCACTCGCCCTTCGGCGACATACTTAACTCATTAAGGTCTCTCTCCTTGTCAGGAGAGTCCTGGCCGAACTATGTCCAGCAGGATTGGGATGCGGATGACGAAGAAATTCGCCGCCCACCCACCACCCACTTAGTAGCCACTGTCGATGATTTGACCGACATGCTCGACTTCGACTCCGAAGACATCAACGGCATGGACGGCGATGCAGGAGGCGAACAAGAACCGCTGCCCACAGGGCACTGGACAGCCACCTCGTCATATGACATATATATGGTGGACACACCCAAAGAAGGCAATGGCGAAGGGACATCGGAGGATGACCCCTCCAAGAAGCAACCCAAGCGCCGACGTCAGCGGCGCCGCTCTAAGTCTCGCCAAAGCAAAAGCGGTGACACCGGCACATGAGATAATAGCACTTCGGACAGTGCCGAAGACGACAACAATCCCCTCCAGCAAGATTTAGGGCAGGAGGATGGAGAAGCCAGCCCTCCCGAGAGAGCGGCAGATGGAGAGGCGGAGGATGATAATTACATGCCTCCCTCCGAAGACGAGGCAAGCCTCAACGATGATGAATTCGTCGTGCCTGAGGATCCCGTCGAACAAGAGCGCTTCAAGCGCCGGCTTATAGCCACGGCAAATAGCCTTAAGAAAAAGCAACATCTGCTTCAAGCTGATCAAGATTTGCTAGCTGACAGATGGACTGAAGTCCTTGCGGCCTAGGAATATAAACTCGAACGTTCCTCCAAGAGTTACCCAAAGCGCAGGTTGCTACCCCGACTGGAGGAGGAAGCACCAAAACCTACATCTCCAGCGTATGATGCGGCTGATCGGCCACCTCGTGGCCGCGACAGAGAGGCATTTCAGCCAAAAGCTCAGCCCGCACCCGGATGCCACTCAAATAAAAATGTCAAGGCATGGGAAAATACGCCAGACCTGCGAGACGTACTGGAGGACAAAGCAAAACACGCAAGATCGATCTACGGATCACGAGGGCGCGCCACTATGCAAGATGATAACCGTCACGCCAGATACAGTAAAAGTAAATCCGGCCAGGCCGAACACAGCGGACAAGACTCATTTGAGCTGTGTCGCAATATAGCCCAGTACAGAGGCGCCACACACCCCCTATGCTTCACAAACGATGTAATGGATCACCAAATCCCAGAGGGTTTCAAACCCGTAAATATCGAATCATACGACGGCACAACAGATCCTGCGGTATGGATCGAGGACTTCCTCCTGCACATCCACATGGCCCGCGGTGACGATCTACACGCCATCAAATACCTCCCACTCAAACTCAAAGGACCAGCTCGGCATTGGCTCAACAGTCTGCCAGCAGAATCCATTGGCTGTTGCGAAGATCTGGAAGCCGCATTCCTCGACAACTTCCAGGGCACTTATGTGCGACCACCAGATGCCGATGACTTGAGCCACATAATTCAACAGCCAGAGGAATCGGCCAGGCAATTCTGGACACGGTTCCCGACAAAGAAAAATCAAATCGTCGACTGTCCGGATGTAGAGGCCCTAGCAGCTTTTAAGCACAACATCCGCGACGAGTGGCCCGCCCAACACCTTGGCCAGGAAAAGCCGAAGTCTATGGCAGCCCTCACGACACTCATGACCCGCTTTTGCGCGGGAGAAGACAGCTGGCTGACTCGCAGCAATAATATATCAAAGAACCATGGTACTTCGGATACCAAGGATGGCAATGGCAGGTCACGTCGCAACAAACACAAGCGCCGCATCAATAGCAACAATACCGAGGATACGGCAGTCAATGCCGGATTCAAAGGCTCTAAACCCGGTTAGCGAAAAAAGCTATTCAAAAGAAGCACTCCGGGCCCGTCCAGTTTGGACCGTATACTCGATCGCTCGTGTCAAATACACGGCACCCCCGACAAGCCATCCAACCACACCAACATGGATTGTTGGGTGTTCAAGCAGGCCGACAAGTTAAACGCCAAAAACAAAGATAAGGGGTTACATAGCGATGACGAGGAGGAGCCCCGGCCGCCGAACACCGCAGGACAGAAGAGGTCCCCCCCACAAGTGCAGACGATGAACATGATATATACGCAACCCACATCCCCAACAGGGAGCGGAAGTGTGCGCTAAGGGACGTATACGCGTTGGAGCCAGTCGCCCCAAAGTTCAACCCATGGTCCTCCTGTCCGATCACCTTCGATCGCTGGGACCACCCCACTAGTATCCGTCATGGTGGATTCGCCGCACTGGTCTTAGACCCAATCATCGACGGATTTCACCTCACTCGAGTCCTTATGGATGGTGGCAGCAGCCTGAACCTGCTTTATCAGGACACAGTGCACAAAATGGGCATAGACCCCTCAAGGATCAAACCCACAAAAACGACCTTCAAAGGCGTCATACCAGGTGTAGAGGCCCATTGCACAGGCTTAGTCACACAGGAAGTGGTCCTCGGATCCCCGGATAACTTCCGAAGCGAGGAGTTAATCTTCGATATAGTCCCATTCTGCAGTGGCTATCATGCACTGCTCGGGCGAACCGCATTTGCGAGATTCAATGCGGTACCGTATTATGCATATCTCAAGCTCAAGATGCCAGGACCTTGGGGGGTCATCACAGTCAATGGAAACACAGAGCGCTCTCTCCGCACGGAGGAGCACACCACGGCCCTCGTAGCAGAAGCCTAAAGCAGCCTCTTAAGGCAATCCACCAGTTCGGCGATTAAGGACCCGGACACCTTCAAGCGCGCCCGGAGTAATCGGCAACAAGACCGCCTGGCACGTTCCGAGCTCACATAGCAATACGGCCCCCACCCCAATCCCAGCCAAACGGCGAAATCCATGCCACGCGTACATAATTACGCATTGAAAATACCATGGGCACAGGTGGTGAGGGGGGCACGACTACGGGACGCCCCAAGACGCGGCTCAACCACACTAGAGGCTTCCCGCTTTGTTATTTTTCTCTCTTTCAGGACTTTAATCTCTGGAAACCCTGTCCAGCAGTATGATTGCTGGACACATGATGCAACAACCAAGGAGGCAGAAAGCTACGTCGCACCACAGAACTCCCAGGTGGCTTCTGATAACAAGTGAAATACCTGCTTTAAATACCATTCCTCAGCTTGCCCTTGGAGGGGACATGTCAAATAGTCCTACTTTTCGCTTATCGCACCACTTGTATCATTCTGCTTTGACGCACCTTATTGAATAAACAATGCATAGCACTAGACTATTATCGCATTCTCTATTCTTCTTTTTTATATATATGTTCATTCATGACATTCAGCACCCGTACACTCTGGTACGGCCAATACGCCAGGGGCTTAAGCATACCCCATAATACGGCGTGAGAAGTCCAAACACTTTTGACAGTGCGGCACCCTGAACTTATAGCATTATATGCATCAGCTCTGAATCATGTCTTGGGTCAATAGTTGGGTTTGCCCGGCTCCCATGTTTTGGTACCTTACGTTCCGCTATATCGGCTAAGGTAGCACCGGGAGAACTACTGCGATTGTGCCCCAGTTCAGCCGGGCTAAGCACCTCAGTAGAGAAAGCTAAAACTGTCTGTCATGATAAGGCAAGATCTGGTCGCTATTGGAGAGGTCTCGAGTCCCTAAATACTATGCCGCTTAGAGCGAGGAGTCGGCTTTGTCTGGCTTAAGGCGTGTATAGCGCCCCGAATTCGGCCTTCCGAACACTAGGGGCTTCGCCAAAATTTAAAATTGTAGAATTCTATGGCTAAGTGAGAGTGATAAAGCATTATAGTCTGGTTGCCTTGTTCGTTGTGCTGAGCACCTCCCTCGAAGGACCCAACAATGGGAAAAAGAGTGCTTAGGTTTATCCCGAACACCCCAGGACTCGTGGCATGGGGGCAGAAGCCGATGACTGGCCATCTCTCAGATTTGATAAACAACCGCACAGAAGGTAATATTTTAAATTCAAACAAGCGTTGCATAGCGCATATGAACAAGTTTTCATAATACAGGATCACACGAGCAAGTTCATTCAAAAATTACATCCTTCGCACACTCGTCCTCCACAAGATGGGCACCCTTCAGGATACCCTCATAATACATCTCGGGGTGGCGATGCTCCTTGCCCTGCGGGCCCCTCCTTCACCAGCTTCTCGGTGTCCATCTTGGCCCAGTGCACCTTTGCACAGGCGAAAGCCCGGTGGGCACCTTCGATACAGACGGACCGCTTGATGACTTCCAGCCGTGGGAAGGCATCCACAAGCCGCCTCACCAAGCCGAAGTAGCTGTTGGGAAGGGAGTCGCCAGGCCACATCCGGACTATAAAGCCCTTCATGGCCTGTTCGGCCGCCTTGTGCAGCTCGACCTGTTGCTTCAGCTGGTCGCTCATAGGCATCGGGTGTTCGGTCCCAGTATACTGAGACCAGAACAACTTATCTGTCGAGCTTCCCTCCTCGGCCTGGTAATATTTCGCGGCATTCAACACACTGCGGGGCAAATCTGTGAATGCTCCTGGAGAGCTCCAGACTCGGGTAAGTAACAAGTAATTTACTTTCACATGCTTGCTTTGCATATTGAAAGTCTTACCCGCCGCTATCTTCCTCATCGCCTCAATCTCCTGGAGGGCCTTTTGGGCTTCAGCCTTGGCATTCTTTACGCTCTCAAGGGCCGCGGCAAGCTCAGACTCTCGCATCTTCGAGTCAAGCTCCAAAGCCTCGTGCTTCGTCACGAGAGCCTGGAGCTCTTGCTGCACCTCGCCCACCCGTGCCTCTTGCTTTTCCCGCTCGGTGCGCTCCCTGGCCGCTTTGTTTTCGGCCTCGGACAACGCTTGCTTCAGGGTCGCCACTTCGGTCGTGGCCCCTGGCACATTCACGATGATCCTGTCATTTCGCAACCACATTTTTCTTTTATATATAGACAAGGTATTACTTACCTTTGTTCTCCTCGAGCCGCCTCTTGGCAAGGCTGAGCTCTTTCTCGGACCCCTCGAGGTCCTGCTTCAGTGCGGAGACCTCCGCAGTCAGTGCGGCAGAGGTCAGTAGCGAAGCCTGCATACGCATACAGACATACTTATATTAGACTCCTGCAGATATTATTTGATCCTCTATTCGGCTTCTCTTTGTGAACACCAAACAGAGCATCAGGGGCTACTGTCTATGCGGTAATATTTTTTATATTTTAAATACTTACCTCAAAGCCTGTTAGAAGGCTGGCACAGGCTTCAGTCAGTCCGCTCTTGGTGGACTGAACCTTCTTGATCACCGCACTCATAATAGTGCGGTGCTCTTCATCGATGGAAGCACCGCAAAGCGCTCCCAGCAGGTTGTCCGGTGCCTCTGGATGGACAGAGGTCACCGGCACGGGTGGCTTGCCCCTTTTGGAAGGGGGCTGCCTGCCCGAGTCCAGAACCACTGGAGGTTCCGGCGCGGTGTTCGGCTGAGAGCCGAACTTGGAGCCCCTGGGAGCCTTGCTCCCTTTTCTCCTGGAGTCCGGAAGGTCGCCTTGAGGCGCCTCCGGGACTGTCTCCCCCCGGCTCGGTGCCCCTTGAGGCAATACCTCAGCATTGTCCGTAGGGCAAGGAGAGGAGGCGGTTGGAAGTGTATCACTATTCATGTCTGACGAGTCCAAGGAACCGTCCGAAGATGATACATCGATACGGGCTTGGGGCAGACTGCATAATCATATTCGATGTTAGGAGAAGCAGTGTGACAAAGGTATGCTATGAGTTACTCTGGTATCCGAATACTTACGACTTCGCCAGGGGCTTGGCCCTGAGCAGCCACTCGTCTTCGCCGTCGGCGGCGGTGGTGGAGCAGTCCGGAAGGAGAGTCCTTCCCTTCTTGGACCCTTCGGCCTCCCCGGTTGGGGCGGCCTTCCTTTTCTTGTCTCCCCCGACTGGAGGGGGAGAATCTTCATCTTCCTTCTCCTCGTTTTCACGGGAGGAATGTGTCTCGGTGTCATCGGACAATGAGTCCGATATCACCTGGCGCCAGGAACTCTTTTGGGTTCCCTTGGCCTTCTTCTTGGTCTTCTCCGACACCTCATAAGGGGCCGGAGTCCGCATCTCCGTCAGGAGAGCGTCCGCAGTGTCTTTGGGTAGAGGGGCCGGACAGTTAATCTGCTCCAATGTCTCCACCTAGTCCTATCAAGGGCATGGGAGCTCAGACCCCGCACATGGTTAAGCTATGGGAAATAAATATCCTACCAGATGTACAGAGCTTACCGAATTTGTAGGGCGCTTCGCGCTTAGCCTGCGGTCCTCGGTAAGAGAAGGAGGGACCTCAGCGCCCTTGAATATCACCCTCCAGAGGTCCTTATGCGTCGTGTCAAAGAGCTCGTGTAGAGTCTGGTGCTGGGCCGGGTCGAACTCCCATAAGTTGAAATCCCATTGTTGACACGGGAGGATCCGGTGGAAGAGCATGACCTGGACTATGTTGACAAGCTTGAGTTTCTTGGTTATCATGTTCTGGATACACTTCTGGAGTCCGTCCAGCTCCACCGATGAACCCCAGGACAGGCCCTTCTCCTTCCAGGAAGTGAGCCGCGTGGGGATTCCGGATCGAAGCTGGGGGGCCGCCACCCAATTGGTGTCGCGCGGCTAGGTGATGTAGAACCACCCCGATTGCCACCCCTTTATGGTCTCCACGAAGGAGCCCTCGAGCCATATAACGTTGGGCATTTTGCCCACCATGGCTCTGCCGCATTCCGCTTGTTGGCCGCCCACCACCTTCAGCTTGATATTGAAGGTCTTCAGCCACAGACCGAAGTGGGGCCGGATGCGGAGGAAAGCCTCGGACACGACGATGAACGCCGAGATGTTGAGGATGAAATTCGGGGCCAGATCATGAAAGTCCAGCCCGTAATAGAATATGAGGCCGCGGACGAATGGATGGAGGGGAAACCCCAGTCCGTGGACGAAGTGGGGGAGGAAAACCACCCTTTCGTGAGGTTCCGGGGTAGGGACGACCTGCCCCGCGGCTGGCAGCCGGTGCGCGATATCCGCGGCTAAGTATCCGGCTCCACGTAGTTTTTTGATGTGCCCCTCCGTGACAGAGGAGGCCATCCACTTGCCTCCCGCTCCGGACATGTTTGGAGAGAGTTGAGGAGAAGGATGTGGACTTGGGCGTTGGAGCTCGAGTGCGCGAGAATGGATGAGCAAGGAGGAAGAAGGCGTGGGTAGAAAAAGATGAGACCTTACTCCTTTATAAGGGCAGACAAAACTATGCGCCCCCACTAGCCTGGTAAAACTTGCTTATCCCCCAAGCGCCGTAATTGGTGGTGTGGTTGGGTTACCCACACCCGTATTGATGAGAATCCCGTAATAAGGGGAACACGATCTCTGCTTTGACAAGACGTGTCAAGAAACCGCCTCGCGTTATGTGCGGGGCTGGTTAAAGAAAAACGGTTCGAATAATTACCGGGCCATGGCGTGATGTCATGCTGCCAAAACATGTCAGCGGATTAGATTTGTGTAAATATTATTCTCTCTACGGTGGTATGTGGAACTTATTTTGCAGGGTCGAACACTATCCTTGTATTCAAACTCTTCTGTGGTGTATTCGAAGGAGGAACCCGCCTTGCAATGCCGAAGACAACACTGCGTGCTGGACTCATCATCATTGAAGCCTGGTTCAGGGGCTACTGAGGGAGTCCTGGATTAGGGGGTCTCTGGACGGCCGGACTATATGCTTTGGCCGGACTGTTGGACTATGAAGATACGAGATTGAAGACTTCGTCCCGTGTCCGGATGGGACTCTACTTGGCGTGGAAGGCAAGCTAGGCAATACGGATATGGATATCTCCTCCTTTGTAACTGACCTTGTGTAACCCTAGCCCTCTCCGGTGTCTATATAAACCGGAGGGTTTTAGTCCGTAGGACAACATACAATCATACCATAGGCTGGCTTCTATGGTTTAGCCTCTCCGATCTCGTGGTAGATCAACTCTTGTACTACTCATATTATCAAGAATAATCAAGCAGGACGTAGGGTTTTACCTCCATCAAGAGGGCCCGAACCTGGGTAAAACATCGTGTCCCCTGCCTCCTATTACCATCCGCCTTAGACGCACAGTTCGGGACCCCCTACCCGAGATCCGCCGGTTTTGACACCGATAGTGGTCATCACGCCGGGTCAAAGTCTCTTGTGGCCAAAGCTTTTCGTCATGGTTTTTACCGGTTGATGGCTCACGCCACTACAAAAAAAAGACACATCCGTGACATTTTGGGCCGAACAAATTTTTTTTCTGTCATACATATGACACTTCTATGACGATAATTGTGACAAAACCCGGTATCATCATTGATGTGGTGGGCTCCTACTTCTATGACAAAAAATCATGACAGAAAATGGGCTTTTCGTCTTGGGCGGGCTGGAGATGCAGCTGCATGACATTCTTTGGCCATCCGTGACGGAAAAAACCGTGGTAGAAGGGAGGGGGAGGAAAATTTCATGGAGTTCCCGGTTATGGTGGGAGGCCGGGGGCCGAGCGATGCGCGTTTCTCTCGTACACGTACGCGCGTGTGTGCGAGGCGTTGGCTCTAACTGAACCCAAGTGAGGCATTGGGCTCTAACTAAACCCGAGCGATTGCACTGCAGGCTACGCGTTACTGAACCCAAGCGATCGATCGATGGCTGTTAACTGAACCCGATCGAGCAATTCCTTCACTACTGCTGCTAATTGAAGCCGATCGATTGGATGAACAGTGAGCATTGCAGGGGGGGGGTTGGATGAACAGTGAGCGGTGGTGTTGCCTCTAGATGAACAGGACACCGTGGTGTGGTGGAGGGCTGGATGAACAGTAGACGATGGAGGGGTGCCCGTGGAGGGGTGGTTGAACAGGACCCCGTGGTGTGGAGGGCTGGTGCCCGTGGAGGGGTGGTTGAACAGTAGCCGGTGGAGTAGCGCGCGGTGGAGGCTGGATGAACAGGAGCCCGTGGAGGCTAGAGGAGGTCGACGGTAGCCCGTGGAGGCTGGAGGAGGTCGACGGTGGAGATGAACAGTATCCCGTGGAGTCCCGTTTTGCGGTACACCACACCCCTCCCGATGAACAGGACCCCCGTTTCGACCGTAGTGCTCCAACACAAGTCTGTTTCGTCCCTTTTGCGGTACGCCACACCCCTCCCAATCAACAGGACCCCCGTTTCGACCGTAGGAGGTCCGTTTCGTCCGTTTTGCAGTACGCCAGACCCCTCCCGATGAACATGATCCCATTTTGAACGTGGCCGGTCGAACACAAGGCTGTTTGCTCCGTTGTGCGGTACTCCAGGCTTCGTTTCCATCGCCTGTTCCGTCCAAGCCCTCCCGATGAACACGACCACGCATTCCGTTCTGACCCAGCCGGTTGGCTCCCACGCGTTCCGTTGCCTCCCGATGAACATGACACATTCCGTTGCCTCCCGATGAACACGACGCATTCTGTTGCCTCCCCATGAACACGACGCATTCCGTTGCCTCCCCATGAACACGACAACGATGTTGTTTCTCCTTTCTGACCCAGCCATGTCAACGAGCCCTGGCCGTACGTATGCGCGAGTAGGCATTCGAGACCCCGCCCGTATGTACACATACGTGGCCGTATTTTCTTTCTTGCACCCTGGCCGCTGTACGCGTGTACATGCTACGTGCGCGCCTCTACATCCACTAGTATATATGTACGTACACATTCGCGACCAGAATGACGACGCTACATACGCTTCGACCAGGTGGGTCCCGACTGTCAGGCACTTCCTTGCGTGCGAAGATGTAGCTAGTGGGTCCCAGCAGTCCGGGGGGGGGGGGGAATCATTTTGTTTTTTTCCTGGACGCACTTCCTTGCGTGCGAAGGTGTAGCTGGTGGGTCCCAGCTGTCAGGGGGAAACGTTTTTTTCGCGAAATAGGGTGGCCCGTCTGGTGGGTCCCCGCTGTCAGGTGGAGGAATAATTATTTTGCGCGTAATAAGGAGGCACTTCCTTGCTGCGGCCGTGGACCCAGCTGTCAGCGTCTCCATGCACAGTACTCTTCCGATGGAAGTCGGTCGTTGACCACATTGACCACGCCGTGCCGAGAGCACCACGGTGGTGGACGACGACGAGGCCTAGGAAGGGGACGACACGGAGGCAGGGAAGATGTAACACCCTCGATGCGGCTATATCTCCCACGTGTCGAAGCACGACTTAGAGGCATAACCGCATTGAAAGCAATGTCGCAAGCGAGGTAATCTTCACACAACCCATGTAATACATAAGGGAAAGAGATACATAGTTGGCTTACAATTGCCACTTCACACAATACATGAATAAATCATTACATCATCCAAATACAATCAAGGTCCGACTATGGAACCAAAATAAAAGAAGAACCCCAAATGCAACAAAGGTCCCCGATCGACCCCAACTGGGTTCCACTACTGATCAACTAGAACGAAAACAACACAAAGGACAAGATCTTCATCGAGCTCCTCCTGAGCTTGGTTGCGTCATCTGCACGGTGCAACGGCACCTGCAAGCTGGTTTTGGAAGTAATCTGTGAGTCACGGGGACTCAGCAATCTCACACCCTCGCGATCAAGACTATTTAAGCTTATGGGAAAGGTAAAGGTATGAGGTGGAGCTGCAGCAAGCGACTAGCATATATGGTGGCTAACATACGCAAATGAGAGCGAGAAGAGAACGCAAAGCACGGTCGATAAAATATGATCAAGAAGTGATCCTAAAACAACCTACGCCAAGCATAACTCCAACACCGTGTTCACTTCCCGGACTCCGCCGGAAAGAGACCATCACGGTTACACACGCGGTTGATGCATTTTAATTAAGGTCAACTTCAGGTTTTCTACAACCGGACATTAACAAATTCCCATCTGCCCATAACCGCGGGCACGGCTTTTGAAAGTTCAAAACCCTGCAGGGGTGTCCCAACTTAGCCCATGACAAGCTCTCACGGTCAACGAAGGAATAGACCTCCTCCCGAGACATTCCGATCAGACTCCGTATCCCGGTTCTACAAGACATCCTCGATAATGGTAAAACAAGTCCAGCAAAGCTGCCCGATGCGCCGACATCCTGATGGGAGCTGCACATATCTCGTTCTCAGGGCAACACCGGATGAGACATCCTACGAGTAAAACCAGCCCTCAAGTTTCCCCGAGGTGGCCCCGCAGTCTACTCAGTTCGGACAAACACTTAGACAAGCACTGGCCCGTGGGGGGGGTTAAAATAAAGATGGCCCTTGGGCTGGCCTAACCCAAGGGAAAAAGAGGCTAGGTGGCGAATGGTAAAACCAAGGTTGGGCCTTGCTGGAGGAGTTTTATTCAAAGCGAACCGTCCAGGGGTTCCCATTATAACCGAACCGCGTAAGGAACACAAAGTCCGGGAACATAACACCGATATGATGGAAACTAGGGCGGCAAGAGTGGAACAAAACACCAGGCATAAGGCCGAGCCTTCCACCCTTTACCAAGTATATAGATGCATTAATTAAATAAGATATATCGTGATATCCGAACAAAATATCCATGTTCCAACATGGAACAAGATTCAATCTTCACCTGCAACTAACAACGCTATAAGAGGGGTTGAGCAAAGCGGTAACATAGCCAAACAACGGTTTGCTAGGACAAGGTGGGTTAGAGGCTTGGTTTAACAATATGGGAGGCATGATAAGAAAGTGGTCGGTATCGCAGCATAGCCATAGCAAAAGAGCGAGCAACTAGCAAGCAAAGATAGAAGTGATTTCGAGGGTATGGTCATCTTGCCTGAAATCCCGCAAGGAAGAAGAACGAGTCCATGAAGAAGATAAACGGACGTAGTCGAACGGATCCTCACAACACGACGTTATCAGAAACAACCCGAAGAAGCAACACCGGAAAAGGAGCAAACAACATAGTAAACAACCAACACATGAACATGGCATGATGCACAATCAAGTATGATGCATGTCCGGTTTAATGAAACATGGCATGGCAAAATGCACAAACAAAACTACAAATTAAGTGGAGCTCATTATGCAACGGAGTTGCATATTGATGAAACACCACGTGACTTGTTTAGTTCGATCTTGTTTATGTACCCAACAATATTAAATGTTGTTAAACATGGCAAGAGGGTGAAGCAAATGAAAACTACCTATCTAGGCAAGTTTAAATGAGGCCGGAAACAACGAACAACAATTCCGGTAAATCCCCATATGCATATATTAGGTTTGGTACTATTCTGCCCTAAACCATATTTTAGAGTTGTTAAACATGCAAAGTAAGGCCACCATGATAAACTAGGCAAAATTCTACCCCATTTACATATAAAGTTTGTTAAAATCGGAGCTACGGTTAATTAGTTATGAATTCAAACATTTTAGCATGGCATAGGAGCAAATTAAAGCAAACATCATTTTAAGCATTTTAACATGGCAAGAAAATTGCATATTATTAAACTAGATGAAATTCTAAGCAAGTTTCATATTAAGTTTGTTTTAATCCGATGCACGGTTTGTGAGATATTAAATTCATGATGATGAAGAACTTTTCTGTAAAACTGCACTCTCTGGGATAAATTGGAAAATCGCTGGACAGGAAAAAAAACACACTCGGGCTGAATCTGCAGGCTGGCCCAATGGAACAGGGGATCTGGAGGGCTTCTCACCCATGGGCTCGGCCCAGTAGGAAGCAGAGGAGGCCGGATGGGGCAGCGGTTCGACCGGCCCGCCTAAGGCCCACGCGGCACTGGATCTGGACCTTGAGCGCGGGGTCAACGCGCGCCGTCTCCTCGCTCCCTCGACCTGGAGCAGGGAAATGAGGCTGACGACGCTGGCAAACTCCGGCGACGAGGGAGGGCGCTGGGAGGCAACTGGAGCCAGGGACGATGCGGGAATAGATGGATCCGGTCCCGCGCGAGCGAATCCGGGCGATGCAGCGGTGGACGGAGCTCCGGCGACAGATGAGTAGGATCCGAGGCGGCGGCGGTCATGGCTTCGAGCTCCCGGGTTCCTGCAGGAGAGAGGGAGATGGTGAATAGGCAAGGGCGAGACGAAAGGGAAGGAGAGGGGGCATCGAGGCAGGCCTGCACGTGGAGTCCGGCGAGTCGGCGGAGTCCGACACGGTCGCCAGCGAGGCGCAAAGTCCGGCGAGCGGCAGTGGAGCGAACAGGGACGAGTGGGATGAGCGGGGTCGAGGAACGGGCGCTAGGGACGGGCGGCGGCGAGGCGCGGGCGCCTCGGGCCTAGATCGGCCCGGGGCGGGCCTCGGATGGGCCTGGCAGGGCCACGGCGAACTGGGGCGTGGGAGGAACGCGTGGCGCCTTCCCGTTGGCTGCGGGCGTCCTGCGTGGTGGCGGCTGGCCACCAGGATGGCGCCAAGTGGCAGGGACGAGGTGGCCGGTGGCGGAAATTGAGGAGGAGGTGGTGGATCTGGTTAGTCGGCGCGGGCTTCGAGGTTGATGCGGGGGCTTGAGGTTTGGGAAGGGGCTAGGCTAGGTTTTGGACCCGATTTGGAAGGGGAAGTGGTCTATTTATAGTAGGTGGGCTAGGATTAGGGTTTGGAGAGGGGTTTTCTCCGTTTTGGACCCTCGGATCGCGATCGTGCGGTCCGAAGCGGAGGGGGAACTAGGTGGTCCGAGAGCAGAGAAGAGAAGGAGAGGCCCGGCGGCTGTTTCCGGAGACCGAAAACGTCCGACGTTAGACCGGCTATAGTGCCGCTATAGTTTAACGGTTGGGCTATCAAACGAACTCCGAATGCGATGAAACTTGACACGCGGTCTATCTACACTATAATAAGACCGCACGTCAACTCTCGTCCCATTCCGAGAACATTTTCCAGCCACTTAAAAAAATACTATTTCGGACATGTCGCGGGCGCGTGCAAGTGTGGTTGGGCTCAGAACGGACAACGGAGAGAACTCGGAGAACCCGGACGAATGCAAGTTTTAAAACATGATGATGCAATGCACATGATGACATGACAAGATGCAACACGCAAGCAAATAACATGGCAACACAGCGAATAACTCGAAGACACCTGGCACATCGGTCTCGGGGCGTTACAACACTCCACCACTACGAGAGGATCTTGTCCCGAGATCTAGAATGGCACCGGAGGGAAAAACGGAAGAGAAAGAGAAGAGGTAAAACTAAGTTGCTTCTTTGACAAACGAGTGAAACCACGAACCTTGCGAGGTTGAGCAACTAGAAAGGAAGAATGCAACGAGAAAGAGCGAAGTTGAAAGCACTCCATTAGGAAAAAAGAACAAGGAAGAACAAATTCGAACAGCACTCCGGTTGGAAAGATATGCAAGGCTTGATAAAATGAAAGAACTTGAGCAGAGGACACAACACTCCGGTTAAATGGATAAGCACGAAAAGAACATGATGTTTGACAAACGAGATGATGGGTTGAAAAGAGCAACATCACAATGCCTCCAGAATGAAAGAATAGAATATAGATAATTGAAATAAAAGAATGGAGAAGAAAATGCCAACTTCTGTCACAAAAAGAGTTTGAGAAGGCATCCTTAGGAGAAGCGTCGAACGGAGTTGTTGGAACACCAACAACGAAAAGAATAATCTTGATATGGTCTTATGGAATACATCTCAAAATTATGAGGTGACAACCTACCACTCACGGAAAAAAAATTGGATTGTAATGAACAAGGAGACGAGAACGCTATTTCACCGGGAGGATAGATGAAGAACCTGGGTCAATTATAAGCACCATAATAGCAACAATCCATAGGGAAAGCTTTAGGTGAAATATAACCCAATATAACTCCAAAGGAGGGATTAATGGATTTAAAATACCTCATTCCTAACAACATGTGAATCATGAAACATGAACCCGAATTATCAAGAATGACATAATACCATCTCCAATAATATGGTAGAAAGAATTGCACTCTGGATAGCACGAAAAAGAATACTTGAGCTCCTTAGAAAAGAATGTTGATGAACACTTCGAGAAGGAAATAAATCCTTGATGACCCATCATGTAGAAACTTCATGAAGAACTCCGGTAACAAAGGGTAACGACAAGAAAAAGACATTTAAAAAACACAAGGTGAAACCTTGTAATGATTTAAGATGGAACTTCGTGATGATGAGAGCTTGGAACTCCGGGAAAGAAAGATGAGCACTTGAAACCAAGAATGAGTATGATGAGCCACTCCGGAAAAACAGGAATTGAATAAACTCGATGAAACAAGAATAAGAATTACATTATGCGTATCCTTCACCAATTAAAATTGATGACAAGCAATGGAATTGGCATACTACTTATTCTCGTAGAAAGGATTAAGATAGATATAGCGCCAACTTGAGAATGCCTTCCACGAAACACCGGTGGAATCGAAACAACGAATGAATTTGATATGATAACGAAAGAAGAGGAATCTTGCACGAACCACCGTAAGAATTAAAAAAACGATTGGAGAAAAGATAAAGAAAAACACCGCGAAGAATTGGAAAACGAATGAGGATACTTGGAGAAATTTAGATACAAGTGAACGAAGAGATCACGAGCCGATTAAAGATCACTTGCACGAAGCACCGGTAAAATTTGGAGAATGATAGCTGAAAGCTGAGAATGAATAAATCTTCTGAAATGATGGGCTTCGGAGAATCAAACAGAAAAGACTCTTGAATTTCTCTGGAAGGATGAAAAGAATTTCCACAATCAAAAACAATTATGAAAGGATGGCCTCAAACTAGAATCACGAATCTCTGAGAGAACGGATAAGATATGGAGGAAAAACTCTTTTTCGGTCTTCAAAATCCAAGAATGACGATGAGAAACACCACAAAGAATTGTTGAGGCACTCCGGAATGAAGAATGGAAATGTTGAGCCAACGGTGAAAAGAATTTGAAAGATCTTGGAGGAAGACATATGACTGATGACAATTCATTCTTACGTCATACTTGAAATGAATTTGAGAATAACTCTGGGAGAATAAGAAGAGTCAGGTAAGATCCTGGAAAAAGACCTGTGGGTTAGGGCCCACTCAAAAGTAACACCGTTGAAGTGATTGCTTGAAAAGAGAGATTCCACCGGTTGAATTAAATGGCTTGAATGAGATAACATCCTCAAAATAGCTTGAATGGATTAAGAGTGGAAACACGAATCTTTTGAGATATCTTTAGCATTCCGGAACAAATGAATAGCGAGAGGTGGATGATAAAGAGGTGCACCGGTAAGAAAAGGTATTTGAAACGAGGAAAAAGGATATGATCCACAAAGCTTGACTTGGTTCCACCGGAGAAGAAAAAGAATGAATAATGGTGCACCAGAAACTCCATTAAAATCTTCATGAGAATCACCGGATAAGAATATTGATGGAAAAAGGATGGAGAGACTTCCCATCAATAAAAGGATACTTGAGTAAGAAATCTGAATCGTTAAAAAAAAGGGGGGGGGGGGGGGGGAAAAAACAAAGGCAATTTGGAGACGGATGAAACAAACACCGTTGAGAAGAACTGGGATTGAATCTTGCGGATGTTGCAATGATCGGATCCACTTGAAGAGAAGCACACCGGTTAAAAGGGATTGGCATGACAACTTGATGATCGAGAAGGATTAGTATTCACATCGGAATATGATAACACCACTTGGAAAAGGTATGGAATCAACATTTGATTTCGAAGCAACTCGAATACCACAACTCCAAAACAAAATGAAGGATTGGCTTGCAAAATAAGCCAGAACTAACATATGATAGAGATTTCGTCTGAAGTTTTCGTGGTGGGGCCTACACGGGCTCGATCGTACAACACCATCATGTACAAGGCAGTGCACATGACATACGAAGCATCCCCGAGTCGGCATAGCCAAGGACTCTTTAAGACACAACGAGACCACTGTAAAACCAATCGTGAATAGGCGGACGACTAGACGTCGAACCCCAATATCATATCATACATCCGTCGGAAAGATATCCTAAGAGCTACTTGAATTCCCACTTATAAACTCCCGAAATTTTCTCAGTTATGCAATCAGGTGTTGGGGATACAGGCGAAGCATAATATCTCACCCAAAACTAGCAATTCCTACATCCAGCCGTATCCATCCTTCAACACATAACCAAGAAACCTTCGGAAATCATCTACCTCAACCTTCGAAAAGCATTCGTTATACAAGTTATGGCAATACTCCCGAACTCCCGCCCCAGTACTGGGTGGCGTCGAGGTTATCTCACCAACGAACTGCATAAAAGAGATTTTCGATGTCGGCGAAACTAAACTCAGGTATTCCAGAACTGCAACAATAAAATTGTGACGACAACACCTCGGAGCTCAACTCCCCGGGACACTGCCACAACCCCTAAAGACAAGAGGCACCAAGAACAATGTTCTCGTCACAAAACCATCAGAACGATTCCAAGATACCCGCGTGATCCTAAATTTTTTTAGTGAAATTTGAGAAGAGAAGAGTCAAAACTCTACGTCAGGATGCCTTACCAGAGCGACGAGGAGACTGGGGAGTAAAAAGAATTCCTAAAATCTCCGATATATAATTCCTAAATGACTCAAAACATTTTTCTAGACTCAACTCGTCCGCTAATTCGATCAAGCAATGGGGCTCCTAAGGTCGGGGAAGGCTCTGATTACCAACTTGTAACACCCTCGATGCGGCTATATCTCCCACGTGTCGAAGCACGACTTAGAGGCATAACCGCATTGAAAGCAATGTCGCAAGCGAGGCAATCTTCACACAACCCATGTAATACATAAGGGAAAGAGATACATAGTTGGCTTACAATTGCCACTTCACACAATACATGAATAAATCATTACATCATCCAAATACAATCAAGGTCCGACTATGGAACCAAAATAAAAGAAGAACCCCAAATGCGACAAAGGTCCCCGATCGACCCCAACTGGGCTCCACTACTGATCAACTAGAACGAAAACAACACAAAGGACAAGATCTTCATCAAGCTCCTCCTGAGCTTGGTTACGTCATCTGCACGGTTCAACGGCACCTGCAAGCTGGTTTTGGAAGTAATCTGTGAGTCACGGGGACTCAGCAATCTCACACCCTCGCGATCAAGACTATTTAAGCTTATGGGAAAGGTAAAGGTATGAGGTGGAGCTGCAGCAAGCGACTAGCATATATGGTGGCTAACATACGCAAATGAGAGTGAGAAGAGAAGGCAAAGCACGGTCGATAAAATATGATCAAGAAGTGATCCTAAAACAACCTACGCCAAGCATAACTCCAACACCATGTTCACTTCCCGGACTCCGCCGGAAAGAGACCATCACGGTTACACACGCGGTTGATGCATTTTAATTAAGGTCAACTTCAGGTTTTCTACAACCGGACATTAACAAATTCCCATCTGCCCATAACCACAGGCACGGCTTTCGAAATTTCAAAACCCTGCAGGGGTGTCCCAACTTAGCCCATGACAAGCTCTCACGGTCAACGAAGGAATAGACCTCCTCCCGAGACATTCCGATCAGACTCCGTATCCCGGTTCTACAAGACATCCTCGACAATGGTAAAACAAGTCCAGCAAAGCCGCCCGATGCACCGACATCCTGATGGGAGCTGCACATATCTCGTTCTCAGGGCAACACCGGATGAGACATCCTACGAGTAAAACCAGCCCTCAAGTTTCCCCGAGGTGGCCCCGCAGTCTACTCAGTTCAGACCAACACTTAGACAAGCACTGGCCCGGGGGGGGGGGGTTAAAATAAAGATGACCCTTGGGCTGGCCTAACCCAAGGGAAAAAGAGGCTAGGTGGCGAATGGTAAAACCAAGGTTGGGCCTTGCTAGAGGAGTTTTATTCAAAGCAAACTGTCCAGGGGTTCCGATTATAACCCAACCACGTAAGGAACACAAAATCCGGGAACATAACACCGATATGACGGAAACTAGGGCGGCAAGAGTGGAACAAAACACCAGGCATAAGGCCGAGCCTTCCAGCCTTTACCAAGTATATAGATGCATTAATTAAATAAGATATATCATGATATCCCAACAAAATATCCATGTTCCAACATGGAACAAGCTTCAATCTTCACCTGCAACTAACAATGCTATAAGAGGGGTTGAGCAAAGCGGTAACATAGCCAAACAACGGTTTGCTAGGACAAGGTGGGTTAGAGGCTTGGTTTAACAATATGGGAGGCATGATAAGCAAGTGGTCGGTATCGCAGCATAGCCATAGCAAAAGAGCGAGCAACTAGCAAGCAACAAGCAAAGATAGAAGTGATTTCGAGGGTATGGTCATCTTGCCTGAAATCCCGCAAGGAAGAAGAACGGTCCATGAAGAAGACAAACGGACGTAGTCGAACGGATCCTCACAACACGACGTTATCGGAACAACCCGAAGAAGCAACACCGGAAAAGGAGCAACAACATAGTAAACAACCAACACATAACATGGCATGATGCACAATCAAGTATGATGCATGTCCGGTTTAATGAAGCATGGCATGGCAAAGTGCACAAACAATCCTACAAATTAAGTGGAGCTCATTATGCAACGAGTTGCATATTGACGAAACACCACGTGACTTATTTAGTTCGATCTCGTTTATGTACCCAACAATATTAAATGTTGTTAAACATGGCAAGAGGGTGAAGCAAATGAAAACTACCTATCTAGGCAAGTTTAAATGAGGCCGGAAACAACACAACAATTCCGGTAAATCCCCATATGCATATTTAGGTTTGGTACTGTTCTGCCCTAAACCATATTTTAGAGTTGTTAAACATGCAAAGTAAGGCCACCATGATTAAACTAGGCAAAATTCTACCCCATTTACATATAAAGTTTATTAAATTCGGAGTTACGGTTATTTAGTTATGAATTAAATCATTTTAGCATGGCATAGGAGCAAATTAATGCAAACAACATTTTAAACATTTTAAACATGGAGAAAAGTTGCATATTATTATTATTAAACTAGATGAAATTCTAAGCAAGTTTCATATTAAGTTTGTTTTAATCCAATGCACGGTTTGTGAGATATTAAATTCATGATGATGAAGAACTTTTCTGTAAAACTGCACTCTCTGGGATAAATTGGAAAATCGCTGGACAGGAAAAAAAACACACTCGGGCTGAATCTGCAGGCTGGCCCAATGGAACAGGGGATCTGGAGGGCTTCTCACCCATGGGCTCGGCCCAGTAGGAAGCAGAGGAGGCCGGATGGGGCAGCGGTTCGACCGGCCCGCCTAAGGCCCACGCGGCACTGGATCTGGACCTTGAGCGCGGGGTCAACGCGCGCCGTCTCCTCGCTCGCTCGACCTGGAGCAGGGAAATTAGGCTGACGATGCCGGCAAACTCCGGCGACGAGGGAGGGTGCTGGGAGGCAACTGGAGCTAGGGACGACGCGGGAATAGATGGATCCAGTCCCGCGCAAGCGAATCCGGGCGATGCAGCGGTGGACGGAGCTCCGACGACAAATGAGTAGGATCCGAGGCGGCGGCGGTCATGGCTTTGAGCTCCCGGGTTCCTGCAGGAGAGAGGGAGGTGGTGAACAGGCGAGGGCGAGACGAAAGGGAAGGAGAGGGGGCGTCGAGGAAGGCCTGCATGTGGAGTCCGGCGAGTCGGCGGAGTCCGACGCGGTCGCCGGTGAGGCGCAAAGTCTGGCGAGCGGCAGTGGAGCGAACATGGATGAGTGGGATGAGCGGTGTCGAGGAATGGGCAGAGGCGAGGCGCGGGCGCCTCGGGCCTAGATCGGCCCGGGGCGGGCCTCGGATGGGCCTGGCAGGGCCATGGCGAAGTGGGGCGCGGGAGGAACGCGTGGCGCCTTCCCGTTGGCTGCGGGCGTCCTGCGTGGTGGCGGCTGGCCACCAGGATGACGCCAAGTGGCAGGGACGAGGTGGCCGGCGGCAGAAATTGAGGAGGAGGTGGTGGATCTGGTTAGTCGGCGCGGGCTTCGAGGTTGATGCGGCGGCTGGAGGTTTGGGAAGGGGCTAGGCTAGGTTTTGGACCTGATTTGGAAGGGGAAGTGGTCTATTTATAGTAGGTGGGCTAGGATTAGGGTTTGGAGAGGGGTTTGCTCTGTTTTGGACCCTCGGATCGCGATCGTGCGGTCCTAAGCGGAGGGAGAACTAGGTGGTCTGAGAGCAGAGAAGAGAAGGAGAGGCCCGACGGCTGTTTCCGGAGACCGAAAACGTCCGACGTTAGACCGGCTATAGTGCCGCTATAGTTTAACGGTTGGGCTATCAAACGAACTCCGAATGCGATGAAACTAGACATGCGGTCTATCTACACTATAATAAGACCGCACGTCAACTCTCGTCCCATTCCGAGAACATTTTCTGGCCACTTAAAAAAATACTATTTCGGACATGTCGCGGGCGCGTGCAAATGTGGTTGGGCTCAGAACGGACAACGGAGAGAACTCGGAGAACCCGGACGAATGCAAGTTTTAAAACATGATGATGCAATGCACATGATGACATGACAAGATGCAACACGCAAGAAAATAACATGGCAACATAGCGAATAACTTGAAGACACTTGGCACATCGGTCTCGGGGCGTTACAGAAGACTCGGCAGTTGTTTCCCACGCAGAGGGGAGTACAACTGTACGAGGGTTTACTGGTTCGTCTGCCGTCGCCAGAGAATAACAGTAGGTGTGGGTGAGTAGAGGGATGGCTAGGCCAGCGATGGGAGTACGGTGGGGCGGTGAGGCCTGCACGACAACACAGCCGGCCACGGGGAGGAGGGAGCAGGCAGTCCCACGGGCGCTTGTTTGAGCGGCTGGAGCAGGAAGAGCAGAGATTGAAGAAGCACGACGGCCGTTGGATGGACATCCAACAGTCAGTGCTTGCGCGTCAACCTTTTTTTAGGAAAGCATCAAGTCTGTGGAAAATAGCATACAACCCATCTGCCATTATTTCTAATAATTTACAACCCATTTGCTAATTCTTAAGGTTTTTTTGGAGCCCATATTCTTTTTGTTAGCATTACAGCCCATATTGTGGCCATGGTTAAAAAATTATACGAATTTTTGCGTATTTCGGTGCGGTCCGAACTGTTTTTAATCCCGAAATTTCGACTCACATTCAAACTGATTTTAAAAATAAATGTATATCAATATAAAATCCAACAAATTCTCCACGCATAAAAATTAATGTAATTTAGAATCTTGAAATGAAAAAAAGATATTTGAAACTAATTGCCGGTTTGATGTGTTTTAAAAATGTACAACCCATTTCTCATTACTGATGGGCCATTTTCTCGGCCAGCCGAATGAAAGCTCTCCTCATGTTGAAACATTTGCAGCCCAATAGGCCTGACAAAGCGACTTACTTGGCAAATCACAAAAAAACTAGGCTGTGGCCGTGGACCCAGCTGTCAGCCTCTCCACGTATAGTACTCTTCCAATAGAAGTCGTTCCTTGACCATGTTGACCACGCCGCGCGGAGAGCACCACAGCGGTGGACGACGGCGAGGCCTAGGAAGGGGACGACGCGGAGCCAGGGAAGACGCGATAGTGGAAGCCTGCGCGGAGAGGAGTTCGAGGGTTCACTGGTTCGGCTGTGGCGTGAGGCTGCCGTCACCACAGGGCCTGGCCAGCAGTTGGAATAGTAGGGGGCGGTGAGGCCTCTGCGGCAGCACAGCCGGCCACGGGAGGCAGGAGCATGCGGCACGACTGGCGCTGCTTTGGGCGGCTGGAGCAAGAAGACCAGAGGTTGAAGAAGCACTACAGTCGTTGGATGGACATCGTATGGTCACTCGAGCTAGAATCGTTCATATTTACTAAGTTGACAAAGCCCTTCGTCCCCGTCAACTGAGTAGGCCCACAAGTCAGCCTCCCACCTAGGAGGGTCCCAGCTAGCCGGGGGAGTACTCATTTTTTTGTGAGTAATAAGGAGGCACTTCTGGTGGGTCCGAGTTGACAGTGGGGGAACGTTTTTTTCACGAAATAGGGTGGCCCGTCTGGTCGGTCCCAGCAGTCAGGGGGAAACGATTTTTTTCGCAAAATACTGGTGGCCCGTCCGGTGGGTCCCCGCTCTCAGGTGGAGGAATAATTATTTTCTGCGTAATAAGGAGGCAGTTCCTTGCGGCTGCCGTGGACCCAGCTGTCAGCCTCTCCACATATAGTACTCTTCCGATGGAAGTCGGTCGTTGACCACATTGACCACGCCACGCCGAGAGCACCACAGCGGTGGACGGCGGCGAGGCCTAGGAAGGGGACGACGTGGAGCCGGGAAAGACGCGGCAGTGGATGCCCACGCGGAGAGGAGTACGAGCGTTCACTGGTTCGGCTGCGGTGTGAGGCTGCCTTCGCCGCAGAATAACAAGGGGTGTGGGTGAGTGGAGGGATGGCCTGGCCAGTGGTGGGAGTAGTATGCGGGCGGTGAGGCCTCCGTGTTAGGACATCCGGCCACGGGAGGCAGGAGCAGGCGACACGACCGGCGCTGCTTTGGGCGGCTGGAGCAAGAAGACCAGAGGTTGAACAAGCACTATGGCCGTTGGATGGACATCATACAGTCATTGGAGTATTGACTAAGTTGACAAAGCCCTCCGTCCCCGTCAACTTAGTAGGCCCACAAGTCAGCCCAACAATATGGTGGGTCCCAGCTAGCAGGGGGTATTCATTTTTTGGGCGTAATAAGGAGGCACTTCCTTGCGTGCGAAGATATAGCTGGTGGGTCTGACCTGTCAGCGGGGGGAATGTTTTTTTTTCGCGAAATACAGAGGCCCTTCCTGTGGGTCCTAGCTGTCAGGTGGAGGAATCATTATTTTGCACGTAATAAGGAGGCATTTCCTTGCGTGCGGCCGTGGACCCAGCTGCCAGCCTCTCCACGTACAGTCCACTTCAGATGGATGTCGTTCATTGACCACGTTGACCAGGCCGCGCCGAGAGAACCAGGGCGGTGGACGACGATGAGGCCTAGGAAGGGAACGACACGGAGCCATGGAATACTCGGCAGTTGTTTCCCACGCGGAGGAGTACGAGGGTTTACTGGTTCGTCTGCTGTCGCCGTAGAATAACGGCATGTGTGGGTGAGTAGAGGGATGGCTAGGCCAGCGATGGGAGTACGGTGGGGCCGTGAGGCCTGCGCGGCAGCATAGCTGGCCGCAGGAGGAGGGAGCAGGCAGTCCCGCCGACGCTTGGTTGAGCGGCTGGAGCATGAAGAGCAGAGATTGAAGAAGCATGACGGCCGTTGGATGGACATCCAACAGTCACTGCTCTCGTGTGTTGACTAAGTTGACAGGGCGTTGCGTGTGCATCAACCTTTTTTTATGAAAGCATACGCGTCAACCTGTAGTAGGCGCACAAGTCAGACTCAAATCTATGGAAAACAACATACAACCCATCTGCCATTATTTCTAATAATGTACAACCCATTTGCTAATTCTTAAGAATTTTTTTGGAGCCCATCTTCTTTTTATTAGCATTACACCCCATATTGTGGCCACGGTTAAAAATTATACAAAATTTTGCATATTTCGGTGCGGTCAACTGTTTTTAATCCAGAAATATCGATTCACATTCAAACTATTTTGAAAAATAATTTATATAAATATAAAATCCAAATAATTGTCCACGCATAAAAATCAATGGAATTTAAGATCTTGTAATGAAAAAAATTGAAACTAATTCCCGGTTTGATGTGTTTTAAAAATGTACATCCCATTTCTGGGCAAACCAAATGAAACTCTCCTCGTCTTGAAAGATTTGCAGCCCAGCAGGGCCGATAAAGCAAGTAGGCCTTGTTTGGGTATTTCTTTAAAAAAATAGAACTGGGCTAGCCATTTGCAGCAAGAAAAAAGCACAACTGGGCTCATGATGTGGTAAACATAAATAAAACCCTGGCTAGACGGGCCACAGCCCCCGCACAGCCCCGTTGTTACCCTGATCCGTCACTGAAACTAGTATAAATAACAACTGCTTGTTCCTCAAAAAAATGCGCGACTTGCTGGGTCCCTGGTGTCAGCCGCTCGTAGTGTAATTCTCTCGTTTATTGACTACGTTGACAATGGCGTGAGCCCCAGATGTCCAACCATTAGGAGGAACCATATTTTTGGGCTTGTACTATAGAGGCACTTGCTTGCGTACTGCCATGACGCTGGTGGGTCCCTAATGTCATCCTCTCCATGTACAGTCATCTCCTTGTTCCTCTCGGTTGTTGACGACGTTGACAATGCATGAGGGCGGCGCACCGCGCACGGCGAGCGAACCAAGGCCGCAAGGCGGAGGGCGACGGCGAGGCCTCGGACGGAACGAACAGGAGCCATTGAAGATGCGCCGGTCCAGTCGCAGGTGGAGGGGAGTATGAGGGTTGACTGGTTCGGGCGCGGGTGCGTGTTGGGGTTGACGTCGCCGGAGAATAACAGGATCTGTGGGGGAATAGAGGGAGGGACTGGCCAACTTTGGAAGGTACGTACGGTAGGGCGGCGGAGGCGCAGCCAGCCATGGGAGGCGGGAGCAGGCGGAGCCGACGGGGTGGTTTGGTTTGGGTGGCTAGAGGAAGAAGAAGACAAGAGATAGAAGATACACGACATATGTTGGATGTCAATCCAATGGCTGGTAGGAAGAATCATTTGTTGACTGACTAGTAAGTCAACACCACCTTGGATAGGCTATTTCCTCGTGGGTCCCAAATGTCGGAATCCAAATCTTTTATGGTCATGCAGCCTTTCCTATGAAAATTTACAGCCCATTTGATGTGCTAGTTCGAAATAAGTTTGTGGGTGCTGGTGGGGGCTAATCACTTGGCTTCTGTAATGCACAGTGAGCTCAAGCAGCCGACGAGAGTGATGTTATTTCCCTTGGTTGGGATTTGTTACAATATTTCACTCTAAATTAAACGAATGGCAAGCCATTTGCCTTGTCTCAAAGAAAATATGACAGTCACAACCGAGTTGAAAAGGGCAGGAACATCTAACTCCAGCTTACAAACTGTACAAAAGCACGAGGGTTAATTGTTCATCAGGTTTACAAAAAAACCATATTGAAAAGGGCAACAACATCTAACTCCAGCACTGTTTTTGGCAGTCATAGTCAAATGGACCGGTCAGGTCCATAGAATGAACATCCTGGGTCGTAAAATTTACTGGATTATGACCACAATATGTTGTAAATAGAAGCCCGACATGTTCAGAAGCTCTTTTGCCCACTTGAAACTCCTTTTTTTGCTCTTCGACATACCCATCCGTCGATTTAGTAAATATATGGGCTTTTGAATTGATTTTACTATTTACTAGTGTGGATGGGCTGTTTTGTCTTGGGCCCAGAGAAATAATTACTACTAGTACAGTGGAGACACTCTACAGCTACCCAGAAAAACAATTACTACTAGTATAGTGGAGACACTCTACCGCTTCTGGCTCCTCCTAGGTCATTGAAACGTCTCCCTCTACTAAATGCCGTTATACTTTTGTTCACCAACATGCGGGCCATGCAGCACGTGGGCCCAAATGCCATCCACCAAATTAGAAGGTAGTATGCAGGCGGAGAGTCACCCCGGTCGTAGCGCGGCAGTAACGAGCCGTCGTATCACAAAACCCCACCTCCCCGCAGTCTAAGTTTGATGGATGAAGCAACCATCATTTCACTCTTCGCTGAATCCCCTTCTCCCTCACCGTCTTGAAGAAAGGCAACACTCGCATCTGCCACTGTTCTTCCCTCCGAACGAAGGGAAGGTAAGTGGATCCGTGATGTTGGTATATTTTCGTTCATAGAAAAAAAAGAACTTTTGCAAAGCAGTAACCGATCCTCACTCTCTTTTTTGTTTCATTGTCATTGCGATTGTGTTTTCCTTTTAGTGGTCTCCTAGTATTCGTCAGTTTCATGATAGACCAAGGAGAACCAGGCAAAGATCTACCGATATTGGAGCAGACGCGGGAGGCTGATCCCCACGAGACAGAGAGCTCCAAGAAGATGGAGGCAACCACCGAGCCGACCCCAGATACGCTCACGGCCACTACTGAGATGGTCAATGCCCCGTTTGAGGTTACAACCCCCGTGGCACTGCAGGAGCAGTTTTCCCCCTTCGAGGATGTGTCCCCCCCCGTTGAGCTGCCCAAGGTGATTTCCTTCTTTGCCGATCTCGATTGTGGTTTTTCATCTAAGTATGTTGTGATTTTTTTAGAAAAGGAAGTATGTGGTGATTAATAATGCAAAATTTTATTAGCTTCGATGCCATGCTATACATAGTGGTTCAAATAACTTGTGTTTCTTATACTGAAAAGTAATTCAGAATTTGTTTCTATTTCAATTAGAGCCCTGATGCAGACAAGGATTGTGTGGTTGTACATGTCACTCGCTATGAGGCGGACGACCTGAATATACGCACTGGGAAAACAGAGTTCTTAGGCTGTTGGATCCTGGAAGCCATTTGCGGTTATACCAATGAAGAGTTATATTCCAGCCTCACTGTTGTCAGGCGTGTTGTCCAGGGTGTACTAAAGCACAAGAAGTTCAAAGCTACTCCTTCGTTTGTGAGGCATAATGTTCTTGTCAAGCTTACGCAGGAAGATGACGTGGCATGCCTCCACAAACAAGTTTATTAGTGGCAAGGACACAAGGTTGTCTTCATGAAGGTTCACAGGATTGAGCTGCTGCGGGACGTCCTCGATGATGTTCATGGCAAGGTCCGTCTTGTGTCCAGCCCAAATTAGATCGAGGCATGAAATAGTTGCCCCAGCTAGTGTTTAATAGCAGTTTGGATTGTGTCTAATTATCCGAACCTTGCCTGTTATCGACCCCTCTGGGGCTAGTACTCTGTTTGAATCCATCTATGGGAACTGCTGCTACTTTTGTGTGCCCGTGAATCATGTGAGAACCATCGTAATTGTTGCCGAAACAGATGCGTCCTCACTAGTTTTTTCATGAATATGGCATGGTAAGACATAAGTTGTCACGGTTTATCATATGAGCAGTGTGTGTTTAGATGAAATAGAGCACTCGTTCGAGAACCGTGCGCCTACGTATACATAAGTACTTGTAAACACTATTGGTGCTACCCCACTTGTAAGCAGTTGTGCAAAACACGGCACATTTGCTCAGCTCGCTTCAACACTAGGGTATCGACCAGCTAACAATCAACAATTTGCTGTCTGACATATAATCAACTATGTATTTTTTTACAGTGGTTCATGCAGTTAATTGAGGCCACAATGTAATAAATTCCAAACGTTCACACGCTAGTCCAGCGCTCATGTGGAACACTCAAATTAAACTCGTCTTCATAAAAAACTTGAAAAGCATAAGTTAAGCAATTTTATACATCTCAATGATTCATAGAACATTACAAACATATACTAGTTTACAGCAAAAGACAAAGTAGTGAGAAGGTTTACAAATCAAGAAAAAACAAGCAAGGCTTCTCTGAGCAAAGGGCCTCCCGGCAGGCTTAAATTTCGTGGAGTTCACTCTGGTTTTTTCTTGTTGCCACCATTCAGGGTTAGGTTCTCTCATTCCAGAATAACCAATTATAATTGTGGTCTCAGCTGGAATGCTGAACTGAACCATGCAGTGTACTGACCAGCTGAAATGCTTGTGCATTCCACTAAATTTAAGCACCGCTATTTGCAGAAATAAGCAGACCACAATGCCTCTTGGCCGCGCACCTGTCCAAAAAACCACCGTGCAGCCGTGCCAGCTAGTCCTCGGTCCATGGATGAACTGGTAGAAAGTGCATTCCGGACTAGGATGCAGTTGTTTTTGCTCGTCCCTGCACTGCAATTAGGAAGTAAAATGTATGAATCAGCTTCTTTTAGATTGCGTTGGTCATTCTACCTTAGTTACTACCAATGTAGGGATACCTTGAGGATGGGAGGTTAGACGACAGCAATGAGGGATAGCCATCTCATTTTGCACAGTTGTACTAAAACCGAGGTGTGTGCTTTTGATTGCGCGGATAGAAACGATACGGAGACAGACATCCCAAAACGATATGAAGACAGACATCCCTGTTTGCGCAAATACGAAATACGGTTATTTAAACAGTGACAAATATTACTACTTTCCCCGTTTCCTCTTAGAACCAAGTCCTAGATTCATGCTACAGCTTTCCCACTTTCTTCCCTGTTTGAACCAATCCTTTGAGTCGACTGTATGAACTAGCTTTACTTCTAATAATAGTAGAAATCTAGGTGGCTTTGGAACAACGGACGGAAGTAGAAAAGGATCCACACGAAGGGAGCTGGGGTAGTAGAGCAAGGCAGGTTTCGAAGGAATATATACCTGAGGGTCGTCGGAATGTGGCAAAGACGGCGTCGGGAGTCCGCATCTTGGCCACAATACCGCAGGGAGGAAGAAGGGGTCGGAGGCCCTCCCGAGCCGGCGCTCTCTCGGAGAGAACGGCACGGCCGCCGATCGGGATGCGCGGGCAGCCGTTGGTCTCCTCCCTCGCTGCCGACGACAGCGTGAACGATGCACCTACACCCCTGCCCCGGTCGAGGTTGTCCGGCCGGATTTGTGACCAGCCGTGAGCTGAGAGAGAGTGTGGCCACCTATGTGTTGCTTAGATCTGGAGAGCATGAGAGAGTGAACGAGAGGAACCCTAGTAAAGCAAGCGCTAAGGCTCCTGCTTTTTTATATAGTGGAGTGATTTTGTTGTACCAGCTTCAAAAAAATGCGGTCCTACCTGTACCCGTGAGTGGGTGTGAGAGAACTAGTGCGTGCGTGCACCGCTTCTCTTCGTGAGAGTACAATATACTATGCCCAAAGAACGTTCACCGCAAGAGTAATAGTATAAGTGTGTGACGTGTGAGCTAAAATAAAATGTGCGCGCCGTCTTTTATTTTTTAGAAGTTCGGAGGGTAGGGTGTGAAGAGCACATATGTGTGTGACGTCTACCTGCAGATAGACGGTGGGTGCGATGTGCGAGTCTATGAGAGGACGCGGGAGAGTCGTGCCTCGTGAGGGTGCATGTGCGTGAGAGAGAGGGGGCACATATCATTGTAATGCATGTGTCCGTAAATCATTATCCGGCAAATGTTCGCCACAAGCCTTTTCCTGACGAACGCCGTAAGAACCGTTAGATCGGCATCCGATAGTGTCAGTTTTGCCATGTCATTTAACAGAACAGCCACTCCTCCTACACACAAATCTTCCACGTGAGTGTTAGCAACTGCCGTATGCTCCCCCCGTTCCAAAATGCAGTGCATATAGCTTTATTGAAAATTCGAACCTCGCAAACTTTTACCGAGTTTTCATGTACCAAATTGCACATGTAGAATACCATGTATATATCATTTCATTCATCTTCGAGAGGTAACTATAAATATGGGTGAGGAGTCTACAAAGAAAGACCATCGTATCACCCGCAGCAATTTCAAGCATCCTTTAGTGTCGAGGAATATCATAGGAACTCTATATGATATGATTTTTATAGGATTTTTTCCTTTAGAGCCAATTGGTTCATATGAATAGATTCATATACTCCACATTTCAAAGGAAATAAACATGATACCATTTCTGTAGCTTTAGAGCCACTTGGTTCATATGAATGGATTCCTATACTCCCTTAATTTCAAAGGAAAATAAACATTAGCGTATATTCAATATAAAAGTTCCTATGATATGAACCAAATTACATCTCTTTTCTAATCCCTCCTCATAGGAATTGAGATACATGTCATCTCTAGATTCAATAGAAAAGTTCCTATGATGTGAACCAAATGACATCTCTTTTCCAATCCCTACTCATAGGAATTGAGATTCTCCATGTCATCTCTTCCCCTACAACTTCCATGTATACATCTTCTATTCCTAAATAGATAGTACAACCCACTAGTGGCTTTTTTCCAAAACATGCAACTATGGCACAAGAACTATATAGTGTGCCAATAACTTTGAAAAATGGTCGCTGGATGAAGCTAACTCGACAGTGCAGAGATAGGAAAATCTGAGCACTACTGGCCGTTGGATATCATCAACATTCCACCAGATCTGCCACATGTACAATTTAGAAGACTCCATGGTTGAACTTAAGCATAATGCACAAACCTCAAAACACAAGCACTTCTCCTTTGTTCTAGAATCTTCTGTATCATAATTGATTATTTTTTCTAAATGAATTTCCATTATTTGTTTTTTACTTTATGATTTACAATGCACAACCCCATGAATCTTAACATTTTTATAAAACTAATTGATTTTGAATGAGATGAACTATAAGAACTAAACGAACATCTACATCATGGATATATGACTCAAAGCTTTACATGCTATAGTGTGTATTTATTCATAATTTGGTTTCGAAATCTCATGCGTTCAATACATGTGTACCTTACTAGTTTTGAGTAGAGTAGCAAATTTCACGTGGCTCCGGGTATATCAAAATGCAGGGCCCATGCATCATTGCCTTTCGGTTGAACCTACGTCCACAATATTTTGTATGTACTATATCTCCACTGGTCCCCGAACCCAAAATGCTGCCTCGTTCCCATAAAACCAAGTGGCCCACACATATTTAAGGCATCGACTCGAACCCGTTTACTACGACGTGGCCCCGCACGCCATAGTACTCCTACAAACCCTACCACCGCACTCATCATCAGTTTTCTTCAAGAGGACGAGGGAGAAGCCGATTTGTAGTGGAGGCGTTTTTTTAAAAAAAGGATCTGTAGTGGAGACCCCTACCCTAGGGTGCCCTAGGTAGCTGCCGCACGCATCATTGTTTTCTCTTTTCTTTATGATCTTGCGCCCTAGAGTGAAATGATGGTTGCTTCGTCCGTCCAGCTTAATGCGGGAAAGGTGGGGCTTTGTGATTTGACCCCTCATCGCTCATTTTCTACTACTGCGGCGCTACGACCGGGGTGCCTCCAATTCCAACCACTGCTCCGAACTGTAATTTGGTGCATCGCATGTGGAGTAAGACGGTGGATGAGCCACATGTCGGCCAAAGGGGTCCTGTTAAGTGTGTTGCCATTTCGTGTGCGGACTGACCCTACTTGAGTTGCTACGCCAACACGACAGGAGCAGCCTACCACTTGGTTTTTCTCCTTGGTGAATCCCGACTATATTGATCTAAAAAGATATGTGCTGAACTACCCTCTCCGTCTTGGTTTTTTTATTTTTAGGCGTCTCGGTTTATAGGTCATGCACGTAGTTCTAGGTCATCCATTTGACTAACTAAATATGAGTTACTATGTCACAAAAAGTATATCATTGGATTCTTAAGCGGATGTAGTTGTATTTAAAAGTCGAGGGCGGGGCTTTTCCTGCACGATAGGCGGGGTAGTTCCACCTAGTCGGTTCGACAAAGACGCGAGAAGACGAGGGAGTAAGCTGCTGCAAACGTAGGGCTGTGTGATTTGATAGTGAGTTACTACTAGACAGGTGGGGCCCGTGATTTGACTTGCCATTATCATTTTAACTGCGGCCCTACGACCGGCGTGAGTCTCCCGATTCCTGACCACCTCCATTACGAAGAAAGAGATAGAGAGGAGTAAAAAATACACTTATAGCCAACCTTATAGCCAACCTTGTTGTACTATGAGTGACTAAGTGATGACTATGTATGACATGCCAACATCAGATAGCCTAACGCACCATGTTAAATCTCCAAGGGCGCGACCGCGCGAGCGACGCGACGGCCGTGGTAGGCGCGACCATGATACGGGCTGCTGGCAGCCCTTCGATCTGAGATCAAACGGTCGCATGCTAAGTTGCTGAAAATTTGCAGAATAACCCTCTAGGATAGGATATTCACCCATAGGTCTAGAATCACGCCATGCAACCGTTTGATCTCAGATCCAAGGGCTCTCGAAAGCCCGTATCATGGGAGAATGGAAAGCCACTACCCTGCCGTTCGCATGCTGGCAGTTCGCTCCTACTCGTCCCCGCACGTCCTTCAATACTACGGCGGTTCGCTCCTAGTCGTCCCGTCCATTCACATTATGACAGTTCCACTAATCCTAACCCTCCTCCCAAATCCATGACGTCATCTACACCCGTTCTTGCGTGACGGTGAAAGGATGCCTTTCTCGCTTCAGACGCATGTTCAAAAACTCAGATGATGAGTGGGTCACTGGGCTAGATGTTGAGTACACCAAAGTCCTGGGACCAGAGAAGGATCTAAAGGACGAAGAGAGGAAGAAGCCCGCCATGATCCAGGTTTGCGTACATAACGTTTGCTTGGTCTACCACATATGCCATGCCGACGTTGAGTGCCAGGATTTTAAGAACTTCCTCAAGGACAAAACAGTGAAATTCGTTACTATAGACTTTAAGAACGACAGGGATGTCCTGCGTCGGATAGTTCTAGTTGTAGGCAACCCCTTCGACCTCCAGAAGAATTGGCTGGTTTCCTCTCGTCAGCCTTCAATGCTGACCCTGGCAGGAGCCATGGTTCATCCTTCGTACGGTAAACTGGAGAAACCTCCATACACATTTCATCGTCATGCATGGCAGTGGAATGTACTAGATATAGACCACATCCACTATGCTACAATGGATGGCTTCCTTTGCTTCAATATCTACAAGGGTTGGATGAAGACCAACAGCCAAGTGTGCGGTTCAAGCAAAGAAGTATCGGCCAAGAGGGAGAGGGACAAGGACGAAGTCGAGGACATGGACGGGGACTCCGAGTAAGGTGGCAGTGTCATTGCTCATGGTGGTTCTAAACTTCTAATGCAGTGTCTACCCGATTAGTTGCATAGTTTAATTTCAGGTGTGCTTAGTTTAATTTGAGGGGTGTGTTGTGCTGAGCCCCTAGCAGAACTATGTTATGTTTCTTCTTGTTACTTTAACTCTTCAGTATGTACATACTACTAGTATTTCTTTAATAGAATTTAGCACCCCAATTAAGCACGTACTAGCTTTTTTAATAGTACTATATGCATAATTTGGCGACGAGCGCTCTCTATATGTACCACCTTTTTTTAATTTCAATTTTTGCTCCATGGCGCAATCCATCGATAGCACTACTGTACAAAAGTATAATTTTTTTAAAAGGCTAGAGTACTGTTCATCACATATATAGCCAGTTAAATTCTCAACCTAGAATGATGTGCATGCCATGTAGTAAACCTATACGGAGGAAGTATAGTAAAAATGAGGTGATTTTACCGAGCGATCGGCGGGGGAGCATGGCCTGTCATGCGGTCCCACGTGTCATGATGTACCAAGGCGATGCGCGTGTCCCTCTTGAGACAGAAGAAATACTACGTGGTTTGAGATGATGGCGAACCGAAGTGTGAAATAATGGTTGCTTCGTCCATATGGGAAGGTGCGGCATTGTGATTTGACATCTCATTGCTCATTACTACTACTGGGCCGGTACGAGTGGGGTCCCCCCTGCTGTTCTGCACTGTTATTTGGTGCTTGACACGTTGACCCGGTTGCTATATGTCCCACATATCGGCGACATGAAGTACAGAATTCATGAAAGGGAGCGTCAACGGAGGAGTATACTACAAAATTCATGAAAGGGAGCATCAACGGAGGAGTATACTACAAAATTCATGAAAGGGAGCGACTTAGTTTTGTAAAAATCTGTTTTTACGGAGTACGTACCCACTAGGGTTATAGGGCTCATCTAAAAAACATTCGTTTTTCCGTTTGATAAGTCTCAATTCTACTATACTAGTAGTAGTACCATTACATGTTGGATTTTGAGGTGCGTTAGATCACCCGACGCAATCAGTGTCAAGAGGAAACTAACCAATGCATGTACAAGTTCATGGAAATTTAGTGGTCATTCATGCATTCGTTCTAATTAATGCCTCGGTAAACATAAATTCTTGAGAAAAACGAGTGTACTAATTACTTGTGCAAACTATGAAATTAATTCGACCACTCACCGTCTACCTTGGTTGGAGAGATTTTGAAATTGAGCCATAAACTGGAAAGGAGGGAGTAGTAACTTTTGTCTCGATTACTATTGGTGGCCTCGTATAGATGCAAAATGTATTTTTTATAGTGGCCTTGTATAAGTAAATGGAGGGAGTACTAACCAAAGTATGTAGTAGGGACGAGGAGTAAACAGAGGGAGTAGTAAAATTTTCTCCTCATGCTGCGAGCCACCGCGCGCGTGGGCGAGGGAGCAGGCGTAAAGGCGTACAGTAGTAGTAGTACTAGTACTACTCGTAAGCAAGCTTCACCTCATCCCGCGAGCCACCGCACCCGTGGGCGGGGGAGACGGCATACTAAGCAAGCTTCTCCTCGTTCTGCGAGTTGACAGGACACATCAAAAGTACTCAAGTGTATAAAGCCTTGCCTCTAAGGTAGGCCCCACATGGTTTGCCTCTTTTTTTAATTTAACATAACGCATCAAGTCGCAATTTGTTTGTTCACTCATGGTAGACGATCCTCCCTCCACCAAGTGGACAACCAGCCCATGTGCCAAATTATCATGTGGGCTGCCTTTTTCGTACAGAAATGAGCTCCACCGTGTACCCGTGCGGGTGTGGTTGGGAAAGAGACGAGAGTACGTGCACCGTGCGTGCACCTCTTCTCTTCATGCACGTCCCCCACCTACGTGTGTGTGTGAGAGAGAGATACAAACCTAGACATAATGCGCCGTCAATTCCCATGCCTCCGCCTAGTCCGACCACCAGTCACCACCATGCCCCACTCCTCCTCACCTTATCTCTCATCTTTCTCCCTCCATTTTTATATACAAGGGGCCACTATCAAAATTACAATTTGCAGATATACAAGGCCACTAACACTAATCGATGCAATATTAATGGTGTTTGCCTCGTGGTACTAGCAAAGGAGGACATTAATTATCCCTTGCATGCATGCGGGAGTTTGTAAAAAAATGCATCTTGATGTTCCATGCAATGCACATGCATCTTGCTAGTCCATGAAAACAACACATGGCAAAATTCCACGGCGAACGAGGGATTTGAATCTGTTGGGAGGGGCTGTTTGGATCTTGCCCGGGGTAGCCAAAATATTGGCGACCCTTTTGTCCACCGGTGCCTTTGCCACCGATGAACGAGGAATGGCTCGGGTGCTCATGTTGTCATGCATCCTCCAGCACGCACGTTGGAGACGAGCTCGCACGAGCTGTGTTTTTTGTCCCACAACGCCGCCCGAGCCGCCCACAGACCGACCGGCGACCCGCAAATTACGCCATCCAACCGTAGCCGCACACATTATGACAACAACTCAACCAACCAGACGAAATTCACGCAAACACATAGACAAACTGATATTTCATATACACAACGACGGAAATCATATAAAATACCGGATTTTCATACAAACATGACGGATTTCATTACATTGAAATGAACTACGCGGTGCTAGTTCTGGACAGCACAGGTATATAATAATCGGCCTAAATGGTCGCCCGCCGATCGATTTGTGTTCCTCATGTCCGGCAGCACGATCACCGGACTGCCGGGAGCCCCGGAGGTATATGCTTCAACGCAAAGGACGGCTCGCTTCCCCACTGCCCAACTGATATCATTGGCTGGTGCCGAAGATGATGGTGGCCGGCACCGGTTCGAGTTCATCACCGGCCACTACTTCGCCATGGCCGGCACCGGCTCGAGTTCATCCTAACATTCCCCTCTTCCGTGGAGCCCATGCGGGGTCGACGAAGGTCCTCACAACAAAAGGATCCGGCAAGACACCTGCTATGTACGCCGGCGTCGCCTCCACGGTGGCCTTCATGGGACCCAAGCGGCGACGGCCTCCTGTGTTCTACTTCTCCTCGATGATGGCGGCAGACACAGAGGCGCTGGCCACTGACTCATCGCTCTCCGCGCACTCGGCTTCTATCGCTGCTTGCATGGCGCGGCCGCCGGCATGGGAGTCTCGGCCACAGAAACGGGAGACGTGGTACGAGGCAGCGGCGTGGACGGCAGCAACGACGCCCGTGCGCCGCTCCTCGTCGAGCTGGCCTGGAGCGGCGAGTTGCTGAAACGCGCGCCGGCTTGGGGCGTCAACTGGCTCCGTCGGGCGAGGGGAGGGAGGTGGATCAGCGAGCTTCGTAGCTCGTATCCGGCGGGCTACCCATCCGGCTTGGATGCGGAATAACTACTCTTCGTAAGCCATTGTAAGAGTGGACAAAATGGTGGAGGAGATAGGGGAGCGGCGGAGGTGTCCGATTCTTGGCCGACGTTTGGCCTCGTTTAAATAGGAGATTAAATAGAAGGCGGACGGGAGGAGCTCGGCCGGCGTTGCGTTTAATGCCGGCCTGGTCATGAACGGACGTGTGTCCAGAGTGGGTTTCTTGGCTTCCACACCGGCGGGTTTCATCGAGGCGTTTGAATGCGGCACGGAGGCGTGTTCAGCCGGGCGTGCCGTGAGTGGCACCCTCGACGCAAGACACCGCACCATTCTTCCACCGACGTGTGGGCTCTTTGGGTGCATGGCCTGTATGTCACTGACCCAGCAGAGGAACCTTTGGTGGGCCAGGGCGGTCAGAAGCGGGCATTTCATAAACCGATGATTGTTCATTGAGTGTGACGTCATCTTTTTCATGTTGATAAGCCTACTATGTTGATAGCCCGTTCGATACGTTGTGATTCATAAAGACCGCTGCAAACATCAATGTTCTGCTTATCACAGATAAGATTGATTAATACCTATAACAATCCATGTCCTTAACAAAGGGTGCATGCACGTATAGGTTGAGCGTGTGTCTTGCGTCGTGTGCTGTGTGCATGCAGGCGTGCAAGTGTTGCGTGCATGCAAGGGTACGTTTCAGTGTTGCATGCATGGGCGTGTACATGCGTGTGTTCGTGAGTGCATGTGTACGTGTCAATGTTGCACGCCAGCATGCGTGCGTGTGTATGTGTCAGTGTTGCATGCCTACATGCGTGCGTGTCTTGCGTGCGTGCATGTGTACGTGCGGGGTGAGGCTACACGTCAGTCGACTGACTTTTTCATCTCTGGTCATTAGATTTTCCAGCCGTTGGATACGGAATCAAGGGCCTCCAGTTTATCATCAAACTCCACCCCCCTGAGCCGCCAGCCACCACCGGCCGAACCGCCAGCCCTCGCCGCCCGCGGCCAGCCCGCCCTCCCCGAAACCACTCCCCACCGCCGGTCCGCCGCCGCACCGGCCATCCCTCTAGCCCCCCCGCCGAGCTTTTTCTCCGGGGTTCCCCACCCCACCGCCCAATGAACGCCCCCAACCGCCGGTGACTGCCAACCAGAGGTCTCACGACTTTGAATACCCACCGACCACTAATTTATTACCATTTCTATCCTTCATATACGCGCTAACGGGCGGGCCCTATGGTAATGTGCGCTGCTGAATGTGGACTGTTTGACTGGTCAATTGATCATTTTATCAACAAATTACGGAGCTGTATGGTGAGCCAGTGACCGTATGATCACCCTAAAATGTACTCCTATTTTATTAACACAGTACATACTCAAACTACCATTTCTTTCTTTCATATACGGGCTGACAGGTGGGCCCCATGGTTACGCGCCTCGATGGTGCACCACTAGTTGCGCCGCGTGGAACGTTTGACTGGTCAATTGATTGTGTCATCAACAAAATACGGAGTTGTATGGGTGAGCCAGTGACCGTATAATCATGATATGTATTTGTTTAACACGGTACAGACGCAAGGGCTCATATATACGCGCAAGCACTCACCGCTATAAGCGCACACACGCGAAGCCTACCCCTATGAGCACCTTCGAGAGAGTGGGCCAGCATATATGATCTTGAGATTTTACGAAGTCACCATAGGTGCCTCGTAGTCGAGTGGAACATCTCCTCCCAATGAACATACATCGCCGGAAAATACTGAAATTAATACAAGATAAATGCGAGCACCGGGACTTTAACCTTGGTTGGCTCGAGAAACCATTGTCCTCTAACCATCCAACCACATGTTGGTTAGCACGACAAAATGTATGTAGTGACCGTGATGAGCTTATTCTGAAGTCCAGTGACCATATCATGCTTTCGCTTCAAATACAATGACCGTAAGTGTCGTCAACAAAATACGGAGCACGCATCAAATGCAAAGTCCGTTAGTGTCATCAACAAAATATGGAGACGTATCGTCAGCTAGATACCGTTGTACTATTGTATATGCTTATTTTCTTAGTGGCCGATTGCGTGTGTGGTGTCGTGGGCACATCATTTCTAGTTGTGGTGGGTCAACATGAAGACTCATGGGTCGGTTCCATCCTATGCCACATATATATTGGACTGAGACGTGTTATACGAAGACCCATGTGGAGGACTCGGCGTACAACACGAAGCTACTAGAGTCGCGGAGGACTCTATCCCCACTGGTGATAAGCCGACTATATATGATTTGTAACCCTAGGCCCTTAGTATGTTATACAAGCTTGGGGGCTAGTTCATCGATAGTATACACACACGCATAATGCCTGTTATTCACGTGTACTTTGTACACACCCTATCACTAATATACAGTACCAGGAGTAGGCTCTTTCTTCAACTGCAAGGGTCCGATCCGAACTAGGGTAAAACTTTGCCTCGTATTACCATCCAGCCTAACAGCCAGGGATATCCTACCGAATGATATGATGAAATCATATCTGCCAACTACTAAGAGAGAGGTGTGTCAGGGGGGGGGCAATGTGTGCGAGAGAGGCTTAAAGATAATGTGCGTGCGGGAGACACGTAGGCACATATATGTGCGTATAGAGGGCTAGTAGAGACCGTGCATGTGTATATATGCATGTGAGAGAAATAGTGTTTTCCAACTGAGATTAGTGAAAAGAATGGTACATAGTAGTCAGAAAGAGAGAGAGAGAGAAATAGAGAGAGCATGTGCGTGAGACACCCCGACACCCTGAGAGAGATTGTGAGCATGTGTTAAAGAGAAATGCCGATGCATATAAAGTGTGTGCCCTTATGCGTTAGATAGAGAGATATATAACGCATTTGTGAGAACGGGGTGAGGCATAGTGCATCTACGTGTAAAAGGCGGTTCTACGCATTAAATTAAAATATAAATGGCATTATTATTTTTGGATGAGATCATGAATTTTGCAAATTGCGTATGGACGAAAATCGGTCTATCAGACACCCATACTCTATTGTATTCTAGCATGTGCATGTGTTTATTTCATATTATTGATCCATAGAGTGAGAGCAGTTTGAAATACAGGCAATGGATGCTTTTGCAATTCATATATAAACATTAATTAGTGCACTCCATGTTGTTAGTGTGAAGCACTTTATACTTTTGTCACTTGCATGGATACATTCCAAATTGCTAGCTACGAAATAGAATACATGTTGAATTCAACATAAAGGGGGTTTCGAAGATTCGAATTCATATGAAGTGCATTCATCTATTTGAACCTGAGATAATGGCATTTGTAAATCAGATGTAAAAGGGAGCATCAATCTTTGTTGTGAGTTTGAACATGCTATATATATTCGTACGCATATCTAACTTTTTTTTGCAACCAAGGAGATTATATCTGGAACCATGCATGAACTGAGGTAAGTTGCATATTTTTTAATATATACTCGTGTACAATGTATATTCAAATGTACCCCCTCCATTCCAAAATAATCGTAGCTTTAGGATTTTCAAGAGTAAAGATTTGTGAAGTTTGACAAATCCTGAAAGTTCAATTCAAGAGAACCGAAAACGTTAATGCTTCTGCTCCCAAATATTGAACGAAGCGCCAAATAGGCCTCTAGTCACCCGAAACCGCGCGAGACTAATGTTTTGGTGGTAGGAAATTACTGTCCTGACTCTGGCCCATGTAGCCTATCGGCCTGATGTCCAAAGGTCTAAACCGGGGTAGGTTTGTAACTTCACCAAGACGCCAGTCTCAACCGGCTCCGAGAAGCATTCATACGTCGTGGGCGCCTACCCATGCGCTCGCCCGAAATCTATCCCGCCCACATTTGGGACACTTGACATGACTGTCCTACCCCCAACCCGCAATACGTTCAAAATTTTATATGGGGGCAAAGTTTGTAACTTTCCCCAAATTTCAAACAAGCGCGTCTCAAACCGAAACATTGTTCCCCCTTAGTTCCCCGCCTCCCTCCGTTTCCCCATTCATACTCCGTGGGCGCGAAAACACCCTCTCCACCAGCCGCGAAACCCCAGCCTCCTCCGTCCTCCACCCCATAGCGGCCAATCCACCGCCGCCCTCCTCCATCATGCCGGAGCCGGTACCCTGATGTCGTCGTCCAACGCAACCGCAACGCCCTCAAGGACTTAGCAGCTGAAGCCGAGGCAGAGCTGCCTCCACGACGCCGACACCGACGTGCACCGTACTAGAACCACTCCGACCACGCCATCCTGCGCCTCACTTCTGCGGCTCCACTATCGCAACCGTCCACCGCACCGGAGCTGTTCCCGCTACGCCGTTGTTCGCCGCCTCGGATCTGCTTCCCTGCCGCCGACAGACGACCACCGCACCACACTCAACAACTTGGCCATGGGTTCGTCCAAGGCTGCACTGTCCTCCAAAAATCTGGTTTTCGGCGAACAACAAGAAGATAGTCGAAAAAACAGAAGGAGGACACAACACTGCCAGCAGAAAGAGGTACTCCTCTTCCCTTATTCGTGCAAATCTTACGTCTCCGCTCACACCGTATTCATCCCACGAAATTAACTAGTTGAGCGCTTCTTACTGCATCTTCTTCGTGATACTAAATGCACAAGGTTTCCTCCGTTTTACTATTTCACCTTTGCTAGAGGTCAGTAGCCCGCCTGGATTTCAATTCAGGGTCAGTCGAACCGCAATTAAAAGAAGCCGCACCCGCTTAGGCGCGCGGAGCACCTAGTCCGCCTGTTCCCCGGGGAAGCGGCGCATCGGTGTCTATCATAGGGCTGTGGGGCGCAGGAGCTGCTTGTGCCCGATCTAGAGGTCGGCGGGGCATGAATGGATGGCCGGGGGGGTGCCAAGCATGGCGGTGCGGTGAGGTCGAGGGGAGGGCGCAGGCAGGGGAGGAATACTGGGCCGGTGGTCGTTGGCGTTTCGAGGAAGATCGTCAACATTGACTGGCTGGAGGTAGATGTAATGCCCTCGATGCGGCTATATCTCCCACGTGTCGAAGCACGACTTAGAGGCATACCTGCATTGAAAGCAATGTCGCGAGTGAGGTAATCTTCACACAACCCATGTAATACATATGGGAAAGAGATACATAGTTGGCTTACAATCGCCACTTCACACAATACATGAATAAAGCATTACAACAACCAGATACAATCAAGGTCTGACTACGGAACCAAAATAAAAGAAGACTACCCCAAATGCGACACGGTCCCCGATCGACCCCAGCTGGGCACCACTACTGATCAACTAGAATGAAACAACACAAAGGGATAAGATCTTCATCGAGCTCCTCCTTGAGCTTGGTTGCATCATCTGCATGGTTCAACGGCACCTGCAAACTAGTTTTGGAAGTATCTGTGAGTCACGGGGACTCAACAATCTCACACCCTCGCGATCAAGACTATTTAAGCTTATAGGTAAGGTAAAGGTATGAGGTGGAGCTGCAGCAAGAGACTAGCTTATATGGTGGCTAACATACGCAAATGAGAGCAAGAAGAGAAGGCAAAGCACGGTCGATAAAAGTATGATCAAGAAGTGATCCTAGAACAACCTACGCTAAACATAACTCCAACACCGTGTTCACTTCCCGGACTCCGCCGAGAAGAGACCATCACGGTTACACACGCGGTTGATGTATTTTAATTAAGGTCAACTTCAGGTTTTCTACAACCGGACATTAACAAATTCCCATCTGCCCATAACCGCGGGCATGGCTTTCGAAAGTTCAAATCCCTGCAGGGGAGTCCCAACTTAGCCCATGACAAGCTCTCACGGTCAACGAAGGATATACCTTCTCCCGAGACATTCCGATCAGACTCGGCATCCCAGTTCTACAAGACACTTCGACAAGTTAAAACAAATCCAGCAACACCGCCCGAATGTGCCGACAAATCCCGATAGGAGCTGCACATATCTCGTTCTCAGGGCACACTCAGATGAGACATCCTACGAGTAAAACCAAACCTCAAGTTGCCCCGAGGTGGCCCCGCAGTCTACTCGGTCGGACCAACACTCAGAGGAGCACTGGCCCCGGGGGGGGGGGGGGGGGGGGGGGGGGGGGGGGGGGGGGGGGGGGGGGGGGGGGGGCTTAAATAAGATGACCCTTGGGCTCCGGAAACCCAAGGGAAAAAGAGGTTAGGTGGCAAATGGTAAAACCAAGGTTGGGCATTGCTGGAGGAGTTTTATTCAAGGCGGACTGTCAAGGGGTTCCCATTATTACCCAACCGCGTAAGGAACGCAAAATCCGGGAACATAACACCGATATGACGGAAACTACGGCGGCAAGAGTGGAACAAAACACTAGGCAAAAGGCCGAGCCTTCCACCCTTTACCAAGTATATAGATGTATTAAGATAACAAGATAATATAATGATATCCCAACAAGTAAATAACGTTCCAACAACGGTCTCCAATCTTCACCTGCAACTAGCAACGCTATAAGAGGGGCTGAGCAAAGCGGTAACATAGCCAATCAACGGTTTGCTAGGACATGGTGGGTTAGATGTTTGACATGGCAATTTGGGAGGCATGATAAGCAAGTGGTAGGCATCGTAGCATAGGCATAGCAAAAGAGTGAGCATCTAGCAAAGCAAAGATAGAAGTGATTTCGAGGGTATGATCATCTTGCCTGCAAAGTTGTCAGAGTTGACTGGATCCTCAAAAACAAACTCAACGGGCTCCTCGTTAGCGAACTCGTCTCCCAGCTCTACCCAAACAAGACAAACAAGCAAAAAGGACACAATCAACGACGTGTAAAGCTCAAACAACATGATGCAAACATGGTATGCTATGCAGGATGCGATATGTAATGCATATGCAAGATTTGACAAGGAATGAATGAACCTGGCCTCAACATGTAAATCCAAGTGTGCCACTGGAAAGGTGAGGTGATTTCGGTTGAAATCGATATAAAGAACGCCGGAATCGGATGCACGGTTTGGAAATGGGAAGCAATTCAAATATGGCACCGGTCTGCGATATACAGAAAGTAGCCATCTAAATGTAACAAGTTAAACATGCTACAGCACCCAAACATGGCAAAAAAATACATGGAAGGGATCCATTCATGATGCTTGACAAAAGATGAACACTGAGCTACGGCCAATTCATCCATTAATAGGTTCAAACAAGCATGGCAAAAGTGCAATTGGTAAACAGGTTTCAGACTTAGTGAAATTAACACAAGTCTGGGATTTCAGATCAGGTAGCACACTTTGGAGCTAGAAAAATATATGATACATGAACTTAACATGGCAAATTAAGGCATGGCATGGAGCTACTCAAAGAGCTTAACAAAAGTCCCTTAGTGACCTTGAGCCAAAAGGGATCAGAAAATACAATTGCAAGCATGTGAACATGGCAAAAACATAATCAGATCTCAGACTTAGTGAAAAACTGGAGCATGCAAATCAGATATCAAGTAGGCATGTTTACGAGCTCGATGCACTCACCACAGAGCATGGCATGACAATATAACCATACACCCATCAAGAATACACATTGTATAAGCTAGACATGGCAAGAACAACAACATAGCATGCACGGATCAACAATAACATCCTCGGCAAAATCGCTAACAAGTAGACAATCTGCCCAGATTCACGAAATAGCAAAAGTAGAGCTCAATTGACTCAAGTTAGGGTGCTCCATAATTGCAAACAAAGACATGGATGGATAGAGCACTACAAGATTAACAAAACATCCTTACTGATCATCCTCAAAAGAGGCATGGATCACTAGGAAACAACATGAACATATGGCATATTGATAAAAACAGATCAAGGACTTAGTGGAATTGCTAAGTCCCTGAAATCAGCATTAACGAATGCACTACTTTGCAAGCTTGTGATAATCACCACACACCTTAAAAAAATACATGGATGGCACCTCTGGAAAGATGGCAAAGCATATAACAAAACTCATGTAGAGCTCAGGAGCATATCATGCACACATTAATCATGGCAAAAATGACAAATAGCTATTTGGAGCAGCAGATCTGACAATTAACTCAAATAGCACTCTTCCAACAGCATTTCGGGCTTCAAGATGAACTCAAATGAAAATGATGCAATGATATGAAATGATGTACTCTCTGAGACGGACATTTTGATATGCTATATGCCCAAAACGGAGTTACGAGCGATGAGTTATGGCATGATGAACAAGGGCATTTGAATCTGGAAATCTCGGGGACTTGGTAGAAATTATACCCTCCGTGAAAAGTCAACTGGACGAGAATATCCGGGACGAGGAGATCCAGATCGAGGCGAAGACATTTGGATCGGGGGAGTGGTGGATCTCATCCCACTCCCCTGATCGGATCCGGCCGGAATGGAGGAAGACGCCGGCGAGGTCGGCGCGGGCTCCGGCGAGGGGTGATGACTCCGGCGAGGGGTGACGACTCCGGCGAGGCGCGGTGGAGCTCCGGTGGATCGGCGGCGGCCGGGAGCCGGAATGGACGGCGGCGCGGCGAGCTAACAGCGGCGGGGCGGCGGAGCCGCGCCGGCGTGAAGGGCGGTGGCGCCGGACGGCGGCCGGCGGCGAGCGAGCAAGGCGGCCGGTGAGCGGGGCAGCCGACGAGCGGGGCACAGCGCTCGGCGGTGGACACGGAACCTGGCGGCGGGGCAGGCGCATCTCGGGCGGCGGCGGCTCGGGCCCGGGCGGGCCGGATCTGGGCGCTGCGGGCCCGCGCCGCGGAGGGAGGCGGCGGTGCCAAGTGGCACAGCGTGGGTGGCTCGGGGTGGCGGCGCTACTGACGTGGTACGACCCGATTGGTCAGAGTGAGGTGGAGGGTGCGGCGGACATGTCCGGCGCGGTGGAGAGATTGTCCTGCGGCACGAGGAGCGGAGCTAGGGTTTTGTCTGCGTGAGAATTTCGGAGGAGAGCACATATTTATAGGTAGAGGGAGCTAGGAGAGTCCAAATGAGGTGCGGTTTGCGGCCACGCGATCGTGATCGAACACTCTAGAAGATAGAAGGGGTTTAGGTGGGTTTTGGGCCACTTTGGAAGGGTGTTGGGCTGCAACACACACGAGGCCTTTTCGGTCCCTCGGTTAACCGTTGGAGCATCAAACGAAGTCCAAATGGTACGAAACTTGACAGGCGGTCTACCGGTAGTAAAACAAGGCCGCTTGGCAAATCTCGGTCCAATCCAGAAATGTTTAACACCTGCACACGAAAGAAAGGTAGAAATGACCACCGGAGGAGAACGAGGCACCGGAATGCAAAACGGACAACGGGGAAAAAGCTCGGATGCATGAGACGAACATGTATGCAAATGCAATGCACGTGATGACATGATATGAGATGCATGACACGCAAGCAATGACATGGCAACAACAGCGAATAACTGGACGACACCTGGCACATCGGTCTCGGGGTGTTACAGTAGATGAAAGCGATCTGCCCGTTCTTTGTACATTGGACGGTGCAAAAAAACTGGACTGACCTATTTGCTTTCAGTCGACTATTATTTTCATAGAATCCTGTAGTAATTTAGTGTGCCATGCATGTTGTAGAGCTATCATATGTCTCCCGTCATTTATTTCTCACAGACCTGCTATCTGCTACCTTTACACTGTACTAATTGTGCACACACTTCACTCATACTCACACTATTGTTTTTTTATGCATGGGTATTTCGGACTCTGACGCAGTGTTGGTGAATGCAGAAAAGAAAAGACAGAAGTCGCTCCAGTGTAATTCGAAGATAAGCACTAAGCGTTTTAGCGCTCTAATGGGTGCAGTGTGAGCAGTTGGAGACAGTAAACGTAGCTCTGCAGTTGATGATCTCAATTGCTACACACAACCATCCCAGGTGCTTGCTTTAACTTCATGCTATCAAATGTGGTTGCATGTTGCATATGGTGTCTAGCTTGTATTGCTTCCAATTTGGTTAAATTGCATCTGCTTACTTTACACATTATACCTTTGATAATGACATGCCTTCCGGTTTTTGATACATACTACATATGTCTATTAACCATGTTCATACATCAAACTAATGCTCTTTTGTATTCCTCGTCAATCACTTATGATGAGACAGTCACTCGAGTGGGTTACTGTGAGACGCCCTACTCATTTAAAGAGTGCAGTGTCATACTCCCCACATGATTCTCAAGAAACAGCAAGGCTAAATGAAGATAGTCAACGTAGCTCTCTAGTTGATCACCGCAATTCCCCCACACCACCATCGCAGGTGCTTGCTCTTACTTGGCAGTGTGATATGTGGTTGCATGTTGCATATGGTGTCTACCTTGTAATGCTTCTAATTAGGGTAAATTGCATCTACTTAGTTAACACATTATACCTGTGAATATGACATGCCTTCCTGTTTTTGGTACATACTACGTCTTTCTATTAACCATGTTCTTACATCAAACTACTTTTCTTGTGTATCCCTCATCAATGCTCCTAATTTGTTACATCGCATCTCCTTAGCTTACACATTATACATGTGAATATGACACGCCTTCCTGTTTTTGGTACATACTACATCTGCCTATCACACCATGTTCTTACATCAAACTACTGTTCTTGTGTATCCTGCGTCTATCGCTTATGATGAGACAGTCACGCGCGTGGGTTAATATGAGACGCAATACTCTTATAAAGAATGCAATTTCATCCTATCCACATGTTTCTCAAGAAATAGCAAGCCTAAATGAAGATATTGAACGTAGCTCTGTACCTGAAGACCGCACTTCCCCTACACCACCATCACAAGTGCTTTCTCTAACTTCGCAGTGTGATATGTGGTTGCATGTTGCATATGGTGTCTAGCTTTTAATGCTTCTAATTAGGGTAAATTGCATCTGCTTAGTTTAGACACTATACCTGTGAATATGACATGCCTTCCTATTTTTGGTACACACTACATCTATGTGTTAACCTTGTTCTTACATGAAACTACCTCTCTTCTGTATCCTGCATCAATCACTTACGATGAGTGACCTTTATTCGTTGCATATTGCATATTATTTCTAGCCTGTTGCCATGTATTGCTTCTAATTTGGTCAAATACATTTGTTAGGGCACCCTTTTAATTTGGCAGAGTTATATTGGTTTCATCTTTCATATGGTTTCTAGCTTGCATCGATTCTATCAAGTTCAAGCACCTTCTGCTTAGTTTACACTTTATACATCATACATGTCAATATGTCACGCCGTCCTCTTTTTCATACACATTCCATCCTCCTATCATGCGGCTGCCTTACATGAAAGTAGTGTTCGTCAGTATCATGCATCAATGAGTTCTGAAGAGCAAATTTTATTCCTTTTTCTTGTGGGTTTGACTTGACAAGGCAAAATCAAGAAAGAGGAAGGAAAAGAGTAAGGAAGGCGATGATGGTGGTCCTCTGCAGCAACGTAAACGGAGCATCTGTACCGATTCTCCTTGTACTGATAGTGCATTACAAGGTCCAAGTCTCCGCTCCCCTACTCCACCATCTAAGGTGCTTGCTCTAACTTGGCAGTGTGATATCTGGTTGCATGTTGCATATGGTGTCTAGCTCGTATTGCTCCTAATTAGTGTAAACTGCATCTGCTTAGCTTACACATGATAATGTGAATATGACACGCTTTCCTATTTTTGGTACATACTATATCTGTCTATCACACCATGTTCTTACATGAAACTACTCTTCTTGTGTATCCTGCATCAGTCACTTATGATGGGACACCTTTAAGTTGGCAGTGTGATATTGGTTTGCGTCTTGAATATGATTTCTAGCATGTATTGCTTCTAGTTTGATGAACGCCACCAATGACGAGACCGTTTTAACTTGGCAGAGTGATATTGATTGCACCTTCCATATGGTGTCTTGAAGTGTTTCTAATTTGTTGAAGTGCCTTCTGCTTAGTTACCTCATCATAGGTGTGAATATGTCAAGCCGTCCATTTTTTCACACATATTCCATCCTCGTATCATGACTTTGCCTTTCATTAGAGTAGTGTTCATTAGTATCATGCATGAATGAGTTCTGAAGAGCGAATGATATTCCATTTTATTGTCGGCATGACCTCACAATGCAAAATCAATAAAGTTGAAGGAAATTGGCAAGGCATTGAATGATGGTGGTCCTTCCGAGCAACTAAAACAGAGGTTCTCTACAGATTCTACTCCGCCATCCTCCCATCAAGATTCGCAAGACAACACAAGGCTAGACAGTCAACGTAGTTGTGTAGATGATGAGCACATCTCCCTTACTCCACCATCACAGGTGCTTGCTCTAACTTGGCACTATTATTATGTGGTTGCATGTCGCGTATGATGTATAGCTTGTATTGCTTCTAACTTTGTTGAATTGCATTTGCTTACTTTACACATAATGCCTGTGAATATGACATGTGTTCCTGTTTCTACATCAGACTACTATTCTTGCATATCCCGCATCAGTCACTTATGATAAGGCACCTTTAAGTCGCCACTGTGATATTGGTTGTGTCTTGCATATGATTTGTAGCATGTACTGCTTCTAATTTGTTGAAACGCCATACAGTTTGAACTTGGCAGAGTGATATTGGTTGCATCTTTCATATGATGTCTAGGTTGTAGTGCTTCTAATTTGTTGAAATGCCTTCTGCTTAGTTACCACATCATAGGTGTGAATATGTCACACCATCCTGTTTTCATACATATTCCATCCTCACATCATGTGTTTGCCTTTCATCCGAGTAGTGTTTGTCAGTATCATGCATGAATGAGTTCTGAAGAGCGATTTTTATTCCTTTTTCTTATCGGTTTGACTTCACAATGCAAAATCATTACATCTGAAGGAAATTAGTCTGGCAGTGGATGATGGTGGTCCTTCGGAGCAACTCAAACAGGGGTCTCTACAGATTCTACTCTGCCATCCTCCCAACAAGATTCGTGAGACAACACAAGGCTGGACAGTCAACGTAGCTGTGTAGATGATGAGCACATCTCCCCTACTCCACCATCACAGGTGCTTGCTCTAACTTGACACTATTATATGTGGTTGCATGTTGCGTATGATGTCTAGCTTGTATTGCTTCTAACTTGACTTGCATCTGCTTACTTTACACATAATGCCTGTGAATATGACACGTGTTCCTGTTTCTAGAACATACGTGTACATGATGAGCACATCTCCCCTACTCCACCATCACAGGTGCTTGCTCTTACTTGGAACTATTATACGTGGTTGCATTTTTCGTATGATGTCTAGTTTGTATTGCTTCTGATTATGTTGAATTGCATCTGCGTAGCTTACAACTTATACTTGCAACGATCACTTACCCATAAGACACATTTAACTTGGGACTATGATGTAGGTTGCATCTTGCATTGTCTTCTAGCTTGTACTGCTTCTAATTTCTTGAAATGGCACTTATGACGAGACACTTTTTACCTGATAGAGTGATTTTGGTTGCATGTTCATATGGTGCCTAGCTTTCATTTCTTCTAATTTTGTTGAAATGCCTTCCGCTTACTGTTTTTTCATACATATTCCATCCTCCTACCGTAAGTGTGAATATGAAACGCTGTCTTTTTTGTATATATTCCATCCTCCTATCCTGTGCTTGCCTTACATCAAAGTAGTGTTCGTCTGTATCATGCATCAACCAGTTAAGCAGAGCTAATTTTATTCATCTTGTTGTGGTTTTGACTTCATAAGGCAATATCATAAAATAGGAAGGAAAAGAGTAAGTTTGATAGTCACTCATGATTGGACGCTTTTAACATGGCAGTTTGATAGTGGTTGCATCTTGCATTGATTTCTACATTGTACTGCTTCTAATTTTTCGAATTGCCACTTATGACAAGACACTTTTAACTTGGCAGAGTAATATTGGTTGCATCTTTCATATGGTGTCTAGCTTGCATTACTTCTATTTTCTTGAAAATCCTTCTGCTTAGTTTGAACATCGTAGCTGTGAATATGTCATGCCGTCCTGTTTTTCTTACATATTCCATCCTCATACGGTTGTCTTACATCAAAGTGTTACTTGTCTGTATCATGCATCAATGAGTTCTGAAGAGTGATTTTATTCTTTTGTGTTGTGGGTACAGCTTGACATGGCAAAGTCAAAAAAGAGCAAGGAGAATAATATAGTAGGGAGTGTTGTTACTCGTCGGGTGAAACGGAGAAGGTTCTGCCGTCGAGATTTTGCTGGTACTTATAGTGCAGTAGAAGGTCCAAGTCCACCGGCTAAATCTACAAACACAGTATCACCTGCTCCACCAGCTGCAACATCCATTTCAACTGTACCAGCATCTCAACCAGTTACTCGTTCGTTTGCTCCGGAACTGGCCAGTTCCCAAGCTGCCTTCACACCTAACACTGCTTCCGAAGCACTGCTGACACAACATGACTTGGCAAGATCAGATGAACCTCATGAGCATCAACACCAAGACGGTACCTGACCGAGTCAAGTTGCAGTTGCATGCGCCTTTATATGTACTCTCATAGTTTGATGTACACTAACACTTTCCATATTCGTTGTTGAACTAGCACCACGGCGCAAGCGGAAACAGACATCAGGGATAATGCTTGACAGATTAACAAAATCTAATGGAGGAAGAATGGAGATCCATTTTGAGGCAGGTTTAAAAAGGCCACGTGATGCTACAGAGTCAGCCAAGTTAGTATCAGAGGCAGCAGTTGTCGTTAGGTGTCATGCACGTATCCTCCCAACGTGGATCCAGTACAGGAATGAGAAAGAAAATACCTAGTTTAACACCTTCCTTGACCATTTATCTGTAAGTAATGTTATTCATCGCAATTAGTAATATTTTCTTGCTCTGTCCCATACTTTCTAGCTTCCTCCTAAAAAGACTCACATTCTTTTTTCAACAGATGAGGTTCAAGTTGGATCCGAAAGATGATGCACTAAACAAGCATGCACTCATGTTTTTTAGTCTGCTCTGCGACAGTATTGGTACCACCTTAGAAAATCTCACTTTGAAGGCAAGGCTAACAATGAAATCACCCAAACATCTCCAGTTGAATATATTACAGATGAAGACCGGACAGCCCTCGTTAAACACTAGTCTGGTCCAAAGTATCAAGTAGGCTATATGTATTTGATCAGACCACATATTGAACTTGTATTTATGTATGTGCCTTACAAGTGTATCTTCTTCTAGGCTAACTGTTTGAAGAACAAAAACAACTGTTCTAAAGTGAAATTCCAACAGACAACAAGATCTCGTAGCTATATTGCACACTGCGAGGCTCTTGTAAATAGCTGCTACTTCCTTCTTTTTTTGTGCCATATTATCATATCTATATTGACTTGTGCCAAATACAGAGGAAAGCCCGTGCAGACCAAAAAGAACCTAAACTGAATGCAGTGCAAATCTTCAAGGATTGCCACACCAGCAAGATGAAGGGCATGAGCACACCAGTTCAAGTCGCTGTTGTAAGTCCTTACTCCTCCTGCCTTGAACTGATTGGTACCGTGATGTGTTCATTTAACTACTTGGTTTGCAGCCAATGTCAGTTACTCTGTTCACTTTTATTCACCGTTGTCTTAACGTATCATTTCACCTTACATGGTTTAAAAGAGATGAATGATATTCTTTTGGTCTTGATCTGTAATCTAGTTGTTATGTTCACGTGTGCACACAATGATAAAATAGCCTGTTTGTTTTATATCTATTTGCCCATGATATGAATGATGTCATACTATGTTTATCCTACTTTAAACCATGTCTCTTTATCGTTAGATGTCAACGAATGTGAGGAACTAGACAATACAGTAGGCATGCTACATGGACATATGTTCCGAAAGTGATTTTATTATGTAGTAGGCACTACAATACATGCTAATGTATTACAGTAGTTCACCAAAATAAGTTATGTATACACGTTTAACCTACTTTGTTTGTTTTTGTCTCATTAGTAACTTATCTGGTACACTAATCTACAAGTTCAAACTTTCAGGAAGCTATGGAACAAATGATTGAACAACCACAACCACCTGAAGGTGATGAGGCTACTACAGGCACAATGTCACCTCTTGCTGCAGTGCGTCAGTATCTCTCCACTAACAGTACAAAAAGCACCTTCCTGCGTAATTCTAGGTTGGTTGTCAAGGTAACCTCGTCCAAATCGCCTACTGAACAAAATCTTCCTGCTAGACAGAGTGATATATTTGTGCTCCAGACACAAGTCCAATCCCTAATGGACGTTGTTTCGGAAACAAGAATAGTGGTTGAGAAATGTCGTCAAGATATGAATGGTTTTGAAACCAGACTATTAGACATTCGCTTCGTTGTTCAACAGCAATGGCGGAAAAAAGGTGGAGATCGTGCTGCTCCATCAGATTCTACAGCCTGAAACATTAGCACTCAGGTCAAATGATCTGTGCTTCTATACATCTGATGGTGCTTTTATCTGGAAGGGCTGTAAACTTTATGCCAACAGGCCTTTTGTTGTATGGTTGGAATTTATTTTGTTGTGATACAACATTTATGATGCTGCCTCAGGCTGCAGTAATTACGATGCTATTTTTGTATAGTGTAGGTTTATCTTAGTAATGTATTCGACCGAAAGCTTCGTAGGAGCCCAACATGCCAACATTCGTTGGGCCCATTCCAATTGGGCTAAAAATGGTTACAAGCCAAAATTGGCATGTAGCCCACTAAAAATATCTGGGCCTAAATCAGCATAAGCTTTCATATTTTTCTGGTAGGCCTGTGCCCATAGTGGGCCTTTAACATGCCTAAACTTAATTTGGGCCCTTAGTAAAAATAGGCCGTTTACAGGTGTAAATATCTCGAGCCCATAAAAAACATGGTCCTTTAATAGACCGAAAGTGATATTGGGCCGTGATTGTGCCAAATAACCCACTGGACTTAGCAGGCCGAAATGGTGGCCCATTTACGATGCGGATCTTTAACAGGCCGAAATTCGGACGACCCGTAAATGCGCCGACCTAATACACGGGCCTTTAACAGGCCAGGACTTCGGTCGGGCTAGATTATCGTCATTTTTATATGGGCTGTTAATGGGCCCGATATGACGTTGGGCCACATATGGCCCATGGTTTACGTCCTGCGTTAACAGGCCAAAAATGACAACAAGCCGAAAGTGGCCCAAAGCTATAGTGGGCCTCTAACAAGCCGAATGTCAGACATGGCCGAATATGACCCAAATCCTTCACGGTCGTTTATGGGCCGAAAGTTTTGATGGCCTGTAAATGGGCCCAAATGAAGCCGGGCCTTTAACAGGCCGAAAATACACCGGGCCATAATTCGGCCCAATTACTTAGCGGACTGTTAACGGGCCAGAAGTGACCATGGGCCGCGTTGATGACAAGTTTAGGACAGGCTGTTGACAGGCCGATTTGACAGAGAATGTTGGGCCTTTAGCTGGGCCAGCCCATTATGGTCTGCAGAATCTTGTGGGCCTTTAGCTGGGCCTGCCCATTGTTGTACGCAAAATCTTGTGGGCCTTTAGTTGGGCCGGCCCATTATGGTCTGCAAAATCATGTGGGCCTTTAGCTAGGCCGGCCCATTATGGTTCGCTAAAATTTGTGGGCCTTTAGCTGGGCCGACCCATTATGGTCCGCTAAATCTTATGGGCCTTCGGTTGGGCCGACCCATTTAAACTTTGTGGGCCACTTTTGGGCCGGTCCACGTGTCAACATATCATAGGCCCATCTCGACCGTTGGATGAGTGACACCTGTGCCATCGCGGAGCTGACGGGTGGATCCGTCAGCCAATGAGAATTTTACATGTGGAAAATCGGCATTGGTCATGGCTGTTAACGGGTTATCGGATCCAAAATCCGACCCGATAGCTTAACGACATTCTGTTACGGTGGATGCGACGTGTCGGTCACCCTTGACGAAAGCACTTCTGTGACGCGCGATTTATCATCATGGAAGTGGACACTTCCATGATGATAATTTTGGCAATGTCATGGAACACTTCTACGACAGCACATGTATGACTATCTTGATTCTGTCATAAATTTGTCATGGATGTACATGCATGACAGAAAATGTGACCTACTGTGACAAATACGTATCATCACGGAAGTGTATTTTTTTGTAGTGCGCTGATGCAGAGGATCTGGTCAGTAGGTGTGATGGATGTAAAAAATTTACACGACGAGCGCATGTGCCGGCTCAAGAGTTGCGGATGATTCCAATCACTTGGCCGTTTGCGGTCTGGGGGCTTGACATGGTTGGACCTTTCAAAAGGTCTAAGGATAAAAAGACACATCTTTTAGTGGCAGTTGACAAATTCACAAAGTGGGTTGAGGCAGAGCCAGTGAGTAAGTGTGATGCAGCACAACGATTCAGTTCATGAAAAAGGTGATCTTTCGCTTTGGTTTTCCACACAACATTATCACTGACAATGACACTAATTTATCCCAAGGGGCTATGGAGGAGTTTTTTCAACGTGAGCATATCCGGCTTGATGTTTATTCTGTAGCTCACCTTCAATCTAATGGGCAGGCTAAGAGAGCAAATCAGGAAATCTTAAAAGGTCTCAAACCCTGGCTCATGGTTCCCTTACAACGGACGTCGGGTTGTTGGGTAGAGGAGTTACCCTCAGTACTGTGGAGTATCAACACCACTCCTAATAGGTCCACGGGTTAGACACCTTTCTTCATGGTTTATGGAGCGGAAGCGGTGCTGCCTAGTGACATCCATCATGACTCGCCTCGTGTGGCGGCTTATGTTGAAGCTAATAACGAACAAGCCAGACATGATGCACTTGACTTGTTAGATGAGGAGAGAGACTTAGCAGCGGCTCGATCAACAATTTATCAACAGGACCTGCGCCATTATCACAGCCGCCGGGTTAAGACCAGGACTTTTCAAGAAGGTGACCTGGTGCTCCAGCTCATCCAGGATCTTTCAGATGCACACAAGCTATCCTCGCCTCGGGAAGGACCCTTTGTGGTTAGCAAGAACTGAAACAATGGGTCATATTACCTCATTGACGTTCGAGAGCACAAAGACTCACGTAAGTCGGAGGAGGAGACCCGCCTGCCATGGGACATTGCTCAACTTCGGCCATACTACACCTTAGCCACCGGCTCTCGTCATGTACATACTTTGACGTTGTATATACTATGATAAGTAATAAAGCAGGACCTTTGTTCTTTTTCCTCTTCAAAGGTTATATATCTTTACTATTTTTTC